>NW_007726200.1:98451-100348 GCF_000696425.1 Galeopterus variegatus
GCACTCTTTTTTATTTTAATTTTGATTTTGTCGATATACAATGTGGTTGATTATTATGGCCCATCACCGACACCTCCCTCCCTCCTCCCTCTCCCGCCTCCTACTCAACAAAGTCCTTTCTGTTTGCTTCTTGTAACAACTTCAAAGGATTGTAGTTGTTATATCTTCTTCCCCCCCCCCAACCTGGTTATTTTTTGTGTGTGAGTGAATTTATTTATTTATTTTTAGCTCCCACCAATAAGTGAGAACATGTGGTATTTCTTTTTCTCTGCCTGACTCGTTTCACTTAATATAATTCTCTCAAGGTCCATCCATGTTGTTGCAAATAGCAGTATTTCATTCGTTTTTATAGCTGAGTAGTATTCCATTGTGTAGATGTACCACATTTTCCATATCCACTCATCTGCTGATGAGTTTGTCCTACTTTTAAACATGATGCTCTATGATGAAATGCCCAGAGACAGCTGGTCTCTAGGAGAATAGGGTCTGCCCTTTGCGGTCCTGGATCCTTCCATGACCCTCCTGCTGTGTTCTACTTTTAAACATGATGCTCTATGATGAAATGCCCAGAGACAGCTGGTCTCTAGGAGAATAGGGTCTGCCCTTTGGGGTCCTGGATCCTTCCACGACCCTCCTGCTGTGTTTGCAGTGGGGAATGGTCAGGGGTGACATCTTCATACAAAGAAGATTTATGCCAAGCTACACACACTTCTTCTTCCACGCTCCACATACCATATATATGGATCATGTATATATATTATCTTCTTTGTTATACTCTAAGGCCCTAGAGAAAAAGATCTGCAAACTATGCGTCTTTTAAAAGAAGTTCCTATGAAAGAAGCTCTCAGCCCCTAGAAATATGCCTAACACATAGGTACTCAGAAGTGGAAAGAGTATTGTGCCAATATAAGATATTTTTGTGACATTTGTAAGTTTCTTCTCTGCAACTTGAATGTAATGATTCCTAAGTATGCATAGGCACAAAATATACTTTTTTTTTTTTTTTTTCAATTCTGGCTACATTTTTAAGGGGTTTTAAAGTACAAACAGCTGCAATAGTGAGCAGCATCTGGAAAGTCCAGTAATTTCAAAAACCACCTGCTTATGCATCCTGCCCACTCACATCCATAAAATAACAGACACTTTCATATTCCACATGAAACTGCTTTTTAGTTTGTCCTACTTTTTTTTTTTAATTTTTATTTTGTCGCTATACAATGTGACTGATTATTATGGCCCATCACCGAAACCTCCCTCCCTCCTCCCTCTCCCCCCTCCCACCCAATTCAACATAATGAACTAATGCTTTCATGACCTGTTTCAACTGGAAAGCATTCCAGTCCCACTGAACACCAAGGAAGATGATGGGATGGAGGGTACTAGGTCAATCAATTGCTCTTCCTCAGTGGTCCCTAACAGCTGGGCTCATAAATAAGGAGCAAAATTGTATGGCTCGTAAAAACTTAGACACCAGCCCTAAACATATGTTGGGCAAGTTATTTTGTGTTTCTATGCTTCAGTTTCTCTAACTGTACAGAAATGAGTGAGAGTCATTCTCACATAATAGCACTCCCTCCCTCCACCCCCCCCACCTGTTGCTTGTTGTAACAACTTCAAAGGACTGTAGTTGTTATATCTTCTCCCCCGCCCCGTTTTTTTTTTTGTGTGTGTGTGTGTGTGTGAATTTATTTATTAATTTTTAGCTCCCACCAATAAGTGAGAACATGTGATATTTCTTTTTCTCTGCCTGACTTGTTTCACTTAATATTATTCTCTCAAGGTCCATCCATGTTGTTGCAAATGGCAGTATTTCATTCGTTTTTATAGCTGAGTAATATTCCATTGTGTATATATACCACATTTTCCGTATCCACTCATCTGATGATGGACATTTGGG
>NW_007726200.1:100473-141501 GCF_000696425.1 Galeopterus variegatus
CACTGAGGGTTGCGATCCGTTGCCGGTCATGAAAAAAAGACAAAAAGGAAAAAAAAATTGTAGTTGTTATATCTTCTTCCTCCCACCGCCCCTGGTTATTTTGTGTGTGTGTGAGTGAATTTATTTATTTATTTTTAGCTCCCACCAATAAGTGAGAACATGTGGTATTTCTTTTTCTCTGCCTGACTCGTTTCACTTAATATAATTCTCTCAAGGTCCATCCATGTTGTTGCAAATAGCAGTATTTCATTCGTTTTTATAGCTGAGTAGTATTCCATTGTGTAGATGTACCACATTTTCCATATCCACTCATCTGCTGATGAGTTTGTCCTACTTTTAAACATGATGCTCTATGATGAAATGCCCAGAGACAGCTGGTCTCTAGGAGAATAGGGTCTGCCCTTTGGGGTCCTGGATCCTTCCACGACCCTCCTGCTGTGTTTGCAGTGGGGAATGGTCAGGGGTGACATCTTCATACAAAGAAGATTTATGCCAAGCTACACACACTTCTTCTTCCACGCTCCACATACCATATATATGGATCATGTATATATATTATCTTCTTTGTTATACTCTAAGGCCCTAGAGAAAAAGATCTGCAAACTATGCGTCTTTTAAAAGAAGTTCCTATGAAAGAAGCTCTCAGCCCCTAGAAATATGCCTAACACATAGGTACTCAGAAGTGGAAAGAGTATTGTGCCAATATAAGATATTTTTGTGACATTTGTAAGTTTCTTCTCTGCAACTTGAATGTAATGATTCCTAAGTATGCATAGGCACAAAATATACTTTTTTTTTTTTTTTGCAGTGAAGAAAAGGCGCACACATAGTAATCAGATCAGGTTTGGTTTCAACATAATGAACTAATGCTTTCATGACCTGTTTCAACTGGAAAGCATTCCAGTCCCACTGAACACCAAGGAAGATGATGGGATGGAGGGTACTAGGTCAATCAATTGCTCTTCCTCAGTGGTCCCTAACAGCTGGGCTCATAAATAAGGAGCAAAATTGTATGGCTCGTAAAAACTTAGACACCAGCCCTAAACATATGTTGGGCAAGTTATTTTGTGTTTCTATGCTTCAGTTTCTCTAACTGTACAGAAATGAGTGAGAGTCATTCTCACATAATAGCACTCCCTCCCTCCACCCCCCCCACCCCACCCTCTGCAAAGCCATTGCCTTTAGTGAATAATTTTTATGCATCTACCATTTTGTGCCAGGGGCTAGAAAATGGAATAAGATAGATATGAACACTGCCCACATGGAGTTTATAACTATCTTCTAGCCTTTCTTCATAAGTTTCCTTCACAAACTTTTGCTGGAATCCCTTTACTAAATTCTTCTGTCAAAATCTTAGATCCTTACACCCTTGGTTCAAAAAGCACCTGATCTGTAAGTGTTTCAAATTGTTCCTGAGCCAATATTCAAGGCAAAATAAGGAACATATATTTTTAAACAATTTGGCCCTATAAAACAATTGTAATTAAATTGTGGAAAATATTTCAGTTCTTCTCTAACATTTTCTCTTCTTATATTGGTTTTCAATTTTTAAACTGTCTATTGAAAATTTGAAATGTGCAGAGTTTTTTAAACCCACAGCCTCTTTACAAACCCAAGAAGACTCCCAAATTTGGCTAGGTATCAGAATCTGCAGAGGAATTTTTAAAAATACAGATACCTGAGCCCACCCCAGAGCTATTAAATTAGAATATCTGGAGGTGGGGCCCTGAGTATCTGTATTTTTCAGAGCTTCAAATGATCATTCTTCAAATGATTGCACTGTAAAGTCAGATTTAGAAATGATTTTACCCAACATTGGCTTAAAGATAACACACCCTGGTTGATTCCACACTAAGAGAACAGATGAGTCACATAGTAGAGTTCTAGATGCTTTCCCTGCCAGAAGAATACTTGAAGGTCAGGCCATTTTAATCCCTGCCGGAGAGTTTTGGAACACCATGGAGGGCATTTCAACCTTGCTCATTGGTTCTCCATCCCTTGAGGCCACTTGAGCTTAAAGCCAACTGCAAGCTTTGAGCCTCAGGGTGACGTAGGAGTGGGGTAATCATATGTTCTAGGTTGCCCCAGGCAGACTAGCCAACACTGGTCAGCCCCAAGTATCTATTAATAATGCCCCTTGCATGCTCAAAAGTGTCCCAGCTTGGAAGGAAAAATAATATGGCCACAAATGGATTGGTAATGACCTGTCACTGATTCCTACACCTGGAATACACTGTAAGTTCCTACCCACACTATTTTCTAGCAGAATGGGCAAAATTTCCACTTTCCAGGACTGTCATGCCTTTGCCTCCCCCCATTCTCTAGGGTCACCCTTCTCCTGCCCTTCATCACAGCCATCAAGCTGCACTGTAACTTGGAAGAGGAGCTCTTAAGCTCCAATCTACTCTAACCTCAGACCTTAGTTTCTTTCTCGGAAACACAGGGTTAATGAAACTCACATACATCCATCACATATTTTGTCAGCTACTCAATCAAAGATTAAATGTTTAAAATAGTTTTAACTATTCTTCAGTTAGTCCAGGAAACATAAAATGGCATGCTTTCACCATTGTTTAGGGTGGGGGAAGTGTTTTTAATATTGCCTTAAAGGAAATCTGTATGATCCATGTACTATGCAACTACCAGGGGGATTGTTGGTAGAACAGATTTACACCTGCACAGAAAGCATATTTCCTGCCTCTCATGGGAAACATGTTGATGTTTCAGATATAAAACACATCTTGTTTTCTTTATTGAACCTTGAGAAGATATTCATTGTGGGTCACTATTGCATGGAAGGGGAAGTACATATTCCTATAGATATAACTGGGCTCCCCCTTAACCATTGTTAGCAATTTTGCAAGTAAGAGCCAAGCATTTTTTATTTTAAGGAGGCTTAAATAAGTTTTGGTGATGTATGTATGTGCTTAATATTCTATCTCACAGCAACTTAAAAGTGAAATTTCTGAAAGCCTAATTCAATATACAAATTTTCCTGAGCCCAGCAAAGACATTACAGTGCAGATGGACATTTATAGATTCTATGTGAAAGGATAATTTGTGTCTGGAGATGGCACCGGTCATCTCGTGTATCTCACAGATTATCAACCACAATTACATTTTCTAACTTGCAATGAATAACAAAAAGATGCTGAGTCCAAGTAATGAGAAAGAAGATCAAGAGAAAAAGAAATGAAGACAAAGAAAGGACCACAAGGGCACTTCTCCCTGTCCTACCACCCTCAGTGCTGGACTGGGTGGCAACATCCCAGCTCCAGGACTCCCACCCGCACTTCTGTGCACTGTGCAGCCCTGTCTGATAACCAAATCTGGCATTGGCTGAGTAGTTAAATTACAGCCCCCACCCCCCAGGAGTTTAGAGTTTAGTGGGGAGATGTGCAGGTAAATAAATCTGAGTGAGATCATGTAACTATGGGACAGGCCACAGTCGGACACAAAGCAGAGAGTTCTCAGCAGTCACAAAACCTGAGCACATGTTCATCAGGAAAAGGGTCCCAGCAGAGGGAGCAGCAGGAGCAACCAGAGACCTGAGGGTGCCTAGCACCCTTTGGGCACCAGCAGCAGGTCAGTGTGGCCAGAGCCAGGGACACAAGCAGGAGCCAGATCAGCAGGACCTCCTGTGCCCAGCCAAAGTGTTAATCCCTTTGTAGGCCACAGTGACCCATGGAAGAGTTTTTAGGCCAGGAGTGACCTGATAAGATATGCCCTTTAAATGGCTAACTTCAGTGCAGTGGGGCTGACCAAGGGTCACTGTATATGCAGGTGGGTGACAGGAGATGGGATGCCTCCTCCAACACTCCTTACTGGCTGACTCAGTGGCACAGATGATTTTACTTATAATTGTCACCATCATATTCATTTTGCAAATAAAGAAACTCAGGCTTAGCGAGTTGCTCAGAATTACACAGTACGGCAGTGAGGGAGTTGGAGTCTGAACCCACTGGGTCTAACTCCAAAGCCCCGGTTATTAACAGCTGCGCTCCTGTGCCTCTCTGTAATCGGTTATGATCCAGGAAAACAGTGATGTCACCAGAGTGGGGGAAGAGATGATGCTGTCCTCACAGCAGGTGGGCAGCATCTGGCAAGAGGGATTCCAGATGTGGTCTGTGTTGGGAACGACTGGCCTGCGGTTGTAGGATTAGACTCTAGATCATGGTACGTGAGTTGGGGAAGGGGGAACAGGACCACTGTATTCACCAATGCAAAACTCCAGACCTCAAAGAATGTGGATATTGGGCAGTTTCCAAAGGCCAGAAACGATACAAAGTGGGGGTGTGTTCTCCGTGATCAGAAGTAGAATCAGACAAGCTGTGATGCTGGCTAATGTCGAATCACCTGAATCTTTAAAGCGCCCCTGATCGTCCAGGTTAGCCAGAAAGCCTGGGGTGAGGATGATCCTGCCTGGATGTGCAGGGAGGGGTGAGTGGGAGGGAAAGAAGCAGGTCCTGACAGGCGCTTTGCACTAACAGCTTCTTTTGAGGTTCTCAGTTTGCCTGTTTGATTTCTGCAGATGTTCCTACCACCACACCAATACACTGTAAAAACAGGAAACGAATGAGAAAAACCTTCATTTTATGCTGGTGGGAGAAAAGCCTATTGAATCCTGCAAGTAGTTTCCCTGAGACTTCCTCCTTAGTAATTACATATTTGTTCTCAAAAACAAATGCCAGAAGCAAGGAACAGACTTAATAGTGCATTTTACAAGGTACCATTAATCTGTTAGAAGAACAATTCAAATGTTTCATCGCTCATGGCTCACTGCTTACCTTTTCTATATTATTAGCAGTAATATATGGCTGGAAATGGGCATACCAAAATAAGGCAAAGAAATGGAATTACAACCATTAGATTTTATCACCAATTATTTTGGTTAGCTCAACCAATAGATCTTCCTCCCCCACTTGTTCCTGAGAGTCAGGCTTTTTAGTAGAAAGAGAAATTGCCTACAACAGTTAATAACCACTATTTTGGGTAAGCACCTCTATTTCATTCTCACATAATGTGCTCCCCAGAAAGGCCATTCAACCAATACTGGATTTAGAAGCAGGCCACGAATCCTGCTACACCAGAGCCTGCCCCGCGGAACCTCAGCAGAATCAGCCATCTCTTCTCTTTGCTCCATCACGTTTTGTTTTTTTCTCTTTCATAGCATTTATCAATGCCTTCCAACTATTCTGCTTCATGTCCTTCACTGCCCACTCTCCTCTCTCTTCCTCTCTCTCCACTTCATGCCTGAGTCCTTCCGAGCAGTACTGTGGCTGCCCAGTGAAGGGCCTCACACTGAGTCAGCCAGTGGGACATGGATGCTGAGTTGAAATGAACTCTGAAATTCCATTTTAAGTAACTGAATGTCTGCTACACGATAGGATCATATTATTGAGTGTCTTCCTTTGCCCCTTTTCTCTATATTGGCCACATTTAAACCCTTGTAAGGAAAAAAAAAATCCAAAAACAATAATAAATAGTTCCAAAAACGTTCACTCTATTTTGCTAAGGTAAGGAGAAAACATTTTCTAATATGCAAATATATTTTAAATATTCATTAAGAATTTGTTTTAAATCTCTAGGTTTAGGAGGACATAAATATATCTCTTTTGAGCTTTTCAGTAAGGAAGCTGTGGCAACTAGATGATCTCCTGGGGCCCTGGAGGTTAAGGCTAATCTCCTAAGCATCTGGCAGCTAAAGCAGGCAAATTCCCAGAATGCCAAGAGATGCCATCCGCTGCTGCTTGGCATTGCCCTTAGGGCCAGAAGTGTGGACGCTGGGGGTTGGATCTCAGGCCACATGAGGACTCCTCTGCCAAGAGAGGAGTGGAAGGACTCCCTGTTGGACCCCCCCATCTATCCCTGGACAATGGCAAAATTCAGAGAAATGAGTAGATCAGGTGGCAGCCCTGAAGAAAAATCCAAAACCTTCCACGCCTGCAGGAGACAACAGCTTTGAGAAACTCAGTCTTCTTCTTTCTTCTCTTTGGCTTTACTACTTCTAGACACTAGGTACACAGAGCTCTGAGATTTTAGTTGATGGGAAATGGTGACTGTTAATCCACTATTCCAACAGCGTGAAAGTTTTGGTTTTTTTTTTATCTCAGCAGTGGTCTCTATAAATCTAAGATCTCTTCTCAGGGAAAAAGAAAGAAAGAAAAACAGGTAAACATTTCAATGTCTCTGGAAGGGGTCAGACATCATTCATTCCATTAGTGATGTCTGTGCCAAATGTAATGAATGTCAGCTCTTTTCTCAGATATGCTCTCTTCTCCTGTCTCCTGCTATAGGAGGTGAATTTGCTGTAACATGTATAAAAGTAAGGCTCATCAATTTGACCCCAAATAGTTTCCCTATCAACAGGGTAAGTATAAGATATCAGGATCATTATTCAGTTAGTAGGGCTAGGAAGTAACCATCAAAAAAGAGTTATGATGTATAATATTAATTTTAGGTGTGACTTGGTATCTAATATACAGCCACTGCCACAGTCCTAGCACATTTAATATTTTATCAGTGACTGGAGTGAACAAGTTAAGAGGACTGTCAACTTACAAATGACACCAATTATGATGACCTTGTTAACATCTTTGATAAAAATAATATCAAAGTTATTTCAACAAATTACAAATAGCCCGTAAAAATAAGATAAAAACCAATAGAGTGAAATAATGTTAAAGGACTAGAAATAAAATATAGAGATATTAAGTGGGAAACAAATAGGTAAATGTATGAAAAATAAGGAGATACCAGGAGAGGGCTGTCATATTTGTGGGGGCCTGTGATGTGGAAAAGTGACAGGCCTGGTGAGCATAATGGATATGGAAACCCCATGTAATAATTCCACAGCCCTCAAGAAAACCAGATCTCCTGATTGAGAGTCACTATTGTAAATATACCCTCTAGTGAATCTGCACTCCATACCTCTTTGGGCAACTGGGGACCCAAACTGAGTCTGGCAATTGTTCCAGAACATCGACCATCTCAATCATTTAATGATCTTTTAAAGGAAATGTAATGAAATATTTCAAAAGGAATGTCTCGTACAGGATTCTCTACCTTATTTGTTATTTGGTCAGCTTAATAAGAATAGGTTTCTGTTTTGATGTTAAGAAGGAGGTAGAGATTCTGGAAAAGCCCTAGGGAAAAGCAAGGGGAATGTGGTGAGGAGTCAAGAGAAATCCCCAGGTAAGGCTGGGGAGGGACAGTTTTGTCTGGATGATTGGTGGGAGGGGTTGGTAGGAAACATGGAATGACAACTACCTTTGGTTATTGCCAAGTTATTATGAGACTTACAAGAAAAATACAGCTCAAACACAGTCACCATTCAAGATAAGAAATAAGGGGGGAGGAGTATACCCTTAGCTTAAAACAAAACCAAAAATGTGTCAGGTTACATGGGAGAAGAACTTCCAAGTAATAAGAGTGGTTCATCCCAAGAATGTGTCACAAGTAGTTGTTTTGTAGTAATTGTGTGTTAAATTCCTTACTTGTCCATATAACTTCTCAAATCCATCTGCCTCTGCAATTACACACACAGCCTCATCATTAAACATAAGCATACCTCTGAACACTTTCCGCTATTCCTCTACAAAGCAGGATTCCCGATTTGTTTGGGGGCAAAGAGGAGTTGATGTGGATTTGCGAGTGGTAAACATCTGAAAGTGGAGCACTATAAAATGCGTGCATTGTATGTCCAAAAGGTCAGTATGAAACATTATCTTTATGGCAAGGCTGCCCATTCACCTCCTCCTACACGCTGCATATCCACACTGCTTGTATAATCCCCTATTGTGAAATCAACTCACGCGAGAGTGTAGCTTCTGCAAAGGGTGACTTCTGTGAGTTTGGACCAGTGGTTCTTTACCCTGCCTGAAAATCATCTGGAGAGCATTTAAAAACTTTGCTGTGCCCACCCTATCCCTGGAAATTTCCCTGGAAATTCTTGTTTTATTAGTCTTTGGTGGGGCCCAGGTCTATGTATTCTTTTATTTTTTTTAAGGCTCTCTGGTGATGCTAATGTGCAACAAGGATTCAGTCTGGTTTAGACTCTCAGAATTTCTTAATAACAAAACTATGTAACACGGTAAAACTTTCAGGACAACAAGGGCCACAGTGGAGTACTTATTACTTCACTAGTTCCTCATTTGGGGGAGTCCTTAACACTTTTATTGGAATATGATATCTGTCACTCAAATTCCTATTATAAAAAATACTTTCTGGAACTCTGCTTTAGGAACTGCATAAGATATACTTTGTACATAGGATAAATCTCACATCACTTACGGAATCCATCTCTGTTGTTTCCTCCTTTCCTTTGCCTGTTCTTTCTATTCTGCCCAGGGCCACATCCTCTTTTTCCTACCTGGATTCATGGCTCAGTTGTTCTAGGAATGGAGCTGACAATATGCATTGGTTTTTCTCCTTATGGGGAAACAAAATTCCTGCAGGGCCGGTGGCCACAGGGAACTTCACAGGACCCAGACACAGGCAGGCGTTGTTCATTTCTCCCATGCCTGCTGCAGAGGAGAGACCTCAAGTCACTGATGCCAATCACTCCTCAGAGCAGATGGGGAAACTGAGTCTCAGAGTAAGCCTAAATTCCAGTGCTGTCTTGAACACAGACCTCTATTATTTTGGTTATTTGGAGCCTTGGAAAAGTCACTTACACTATCTGGAGTGCAGTTTCATCATCTATAGCAATCAAGACTTCAAAGTACACAATCTGTAAATTGCTTTAATTTCTAAAATTCCGTGATTTCAGTTGACCAGTATTTATAAAAGAGTGGAAGCCTGTAAACATGCGTAGAGTCCACACACAGAGAATAGTGGAAGACCTCTCATCAATAGTATTTTTATTATGCTCTTCCTAGATTTTACCAATTGGCACCCTCACTCTTAATATTCAGACTGTGGGATTTAACTAATTCATCTTGCAAATACTGACCTATCAACAGATGGAATGCTAAATGCCATCGTGCCACAAGTAAACATTTGGTGCTGAAGAAGATCAAGAGCTGGAGTTCATTTCTCCTTCTGATCAGGGCTCAGGACTCTGTGGTCTTCCCTTTTACTGTGTTGCCTCCAAATTGGCTGTTTATGTTCCAAGATGGATCACAAAATCAGTTCCTAAGCTGGCTTACAAACTTTCAGTATTTTTTTTTGCAACAGTCAATCCATCTTAGTTCACATAACTGAGAAGTGCATAATTATTTGCAACTTCAGTCAGAACAATGGTCTTAAAAATGTCTAGCTGAATAGAAAATGCTCAGACTTTCTGAGTGCCAACAGTTGTCAAATTCACCTTGTTCATGAGGCCATGTTTCTGAAGTTCTTTCAACAGCGTCTGTGAGCAATAGGGTCAGATGACGAAGAGCTACAGGGCAGAAACACTATTACTTTGAGTCAAATTTTCCCACTATCCAGCTGTAAAGGGTTTCTCTTTGACCCATATGAAGTCTAGCATTGAGGGCTCTGTATGATTTTAATCCTGTCACTTAGCAACCCAGCTATATGATTCTCAAGGTAAGCATGAAGTTGTTTGAATTCCTGACCCCTTGAACATTCTTAGGGAACTCATCAGCTCCCCGAGCCAAACTGTGTCAAAATCTGTAGGCTTGAACTCAAATTTCACGATGAGCAAAAACTAAATTTGGTGATTAGTCACCTTTGTTCACACTTTTACCAAAATTATGCCCGGTTTTGAATAAACGAATGTAGTCAATGAATGCATTTACTGCCCCTTGGGACAGACAATAGCACAGTCAGAACTTTCCTTCCTAAAGGCAGTGTTACCAGGTTGGTGCTCTTGTAAATAAGGAGAAAGAGAAAAATACAACTTAGCAAAAGCGAGCATTCACTCATTCATTCATTTATTCGACAAGTATTACTTTAGTACTTACTACATTCCAGGGAGCTTACACTCTATTGGTAGAAATAATACACCCCACACACATGCGCACACACGCACAAAATCGCACCGTTAAATATGAGTGTGATAGACGGATGAAAAAAAGTCCAGGTGATAAAAGGGGATGGAGGCTAGAAAGAAATCTTTAAAGAAAGAACATTTAGGTTAAGACATTATAAATAACTCAGAGTTGTCCAGGTGAGGGGGGATGTAACGAGTGGTCCAAGCAAAACCAACAGCAAATGGGGAGGCCCCGAGGCTGGAAGGGGTTTGGAGCATTGTCCTGGGAGAAATTATTCAAGATTCTGGTCTAAATGCTAGAGGTTAGTGATGTTGGGAGGCAGGTAAGAAAATGACTTCCTCTACTACCTTAAAAGTAAGGGAATGCACCAAGGAAGGACATCGCCGCTCCTTTGTAATGATTCCTGATCAAGCTTGGGCAGCCAGAGGCTGGGTTTATTTTATTTGCACTGTTACCTTTTCAAAGACCTGCAGCCAGCTCACTGACCTGTCCTGGCCCTGTTTCCTCATTTCACTTGTTCCATCCTCAGAAAGTAGGTGCTTCATAAATACTGGATGTATGAATGAATGAAGTCTCAAGGCCACAGTACTGGAAACGAAAAGTGCCTGCAATAAGTAAGCAGCCAGGAAGCAGGGCAAGATGGCAGACTAGAGGTGCCCAGGGCACATTCCTCCCACAGAAATAGGCCAGAGCAACTAACAGACAGCTAAATATTGATGAGAGCATCGTTGTGAGAGCATAGGAGTGCAGCAGGAGACTGGTGAGATCCCTGTGGAACACAAAAGCCCAGGATGGTGGTACAGAGAGGCGAGAGAGTCATCACATGACCTCAGTCGCCATGTCTCTGACACCAGGATGAGCATAGGAGGAATTTTCCCTTATGGCAAAAATGTAGGCAGAGAACCCACATAAATCCTTATCCTCACCACAGAGGCCTGCAGATCCTTTGGCAGGATAAGCCTAGAGCCAAGTGCAGGGAGCATCCTAGAATACACACACTACGTAGCTCTAGAACCCTAGCAGTTCCCACCCCCCGACCCTCATAACCCAAGCCAATGCAGGATGTCACCATCTTGAAGCCAGAGCCATTGTCAGGAACACGCCCTGCCCTGGGGCCAGTAACCATGGTGCTTCCCCAGCCTTAAGGCTCTGCCCTCATCCCAGTGCACTCACATGAGAGACTACAATGCCCTGATCCCAGTGGCTTGAATCCTGTGCTCACAGCAGCTGTGATTCAGTTCTGCAGTCTAGGAAGCCAACCCTAGTCCTGCTGAACTGATGCACCCCCACATCCCTGGTCAGAGATCAGGGAGGCAAACCCTCCACAGGCAGACCACCCTCCATTACTTCCCCTACCCCCAGCTCTGCCAATTGTGTGCACATGAGCCCCCAACCTGGAAAAACAGCTCATGAGTCTCTACCCTAGTGAATATGCCCTCGGACCAGTGGAAATAAAACACATCCACCCCTCTGGAGAAATGGCCAGGAAGTTCTGTCCTGAATAATCCCACCTAGCACCTGTACCAGCCTCACTGAAGGCCTGCCTAACAGCCTCACCCACTGCTCAGAAGCAGTTGATGGGCCCTTTCACTGCAGGCCTGCCTAGTGGCACTGTCCACCACCCAGGAAGCTTCTGGAAAGGACAGGCCTCCTCACTGCAGTCCTAGCTAGTGGCCTCACCCACTTCCTGAGAAGCAGCTCAGCAGCTCTACCCTTGGCAGTCCAGCTCCTGAACCACAGAGGGAAGCACAATCTCAAGTTGGGCCCCAATAACTAGCACAGTAGAACGGCCAACAGCAGACATGCACTCAGCTAGCTGAGCCAAAGTTCACCCATGCTCTTGACTCAGAGAAACAGCTCCACTGTCATACCTCTGGAAGATCTGCCCCTGAGTCTTTGAGCCATCACATGCACACACATCCAAGTGAGGAACAGCTTGGCTGATTGCCCCTTGTCAGAGAAGCAGCATGCTGACTCTGCCACTGGAAAACTAGTCCCAGAGACCCTGACACACCATACTCCCACATACCCATCCTGAGACTCAATCCAGCAACTGCATCCCTACTGAGCCAACTCCTGAGACAACCAAACCACCAAGTTCATGTGCATACTCCCAGCCTGAGAACCAATGCAGCAATCCTTCCCCTAGCAAAACTGTGCCATGACTGCCACAAACATTCAAAGCATAGGTTGCTAAGTCACTTACAGGCACAGTGAAAGTAGGTTATAGCTGAAAAAGCTACACAGAGTCTACACTACTGCATCTATCCAGAACAAAGCCATTGCACTCTACCCAATCAACACCTAGGACGCATTTTCAGGTGAAAGTCTTTTCTCATGAAAACCACTCTACAAAACTCAAAAAGGTGACTGCTCCACCAGATGCACAGATATCAACACAGAGAAACTCGAAACATGAAAAAACAAGTAACATAACAACACCAAAAAAAAAATACAAAATAATGCTCTAGTAGCTGATCCCAAAGAATCAGAAATAGCTGACTCGCCATTAAAGTAATTTAAATTAATGATCTTAAGGAAACTCACTGAGATATGAGAGAATACAAACAGTTCAACAAAATCAGAAAAACAATCCATAATCTGAATGAGAAATTCAACAGAGATATATATCATTTTTAAAAAACAAACAGAAATCTTGGAAGAATTTATTAAATGAAATAAAAAATGCCTGAGTCTCAACAAAAGACTAGATCAAGCAGAAGAATTTCTGATCTTGAAGAATAGCAGTTTTAAATAATACAACATAAAAGACAAAAAATAAAAATAAAAAAGAATAAAGCTTACAAGATATATGGTATCCCTATTAAGGGAACAAATATTCAAATCATGGGCATTCCAAAAGAAGAAGAAAACAAAAAAAGATATTAAAAGCCTATTTAAAGAAATAATAGCTGAAAACTTCCCTAGTCTTGGAAAAGATATGAACATACAAGTCCAGGAAGCTCAAAGATTCCCAAATATATTCAACCCAAATGGGCCATTTCCAAGATATGTGTAGTCAAACTATCCAAAGTTAAAGACAAAGAGAGAATTCTAAAAACAGCAAGAGAAAAATGTCAAGTCACTTATAAGGGAATCCCCCTTAGGCTAACAGGAGAAACCTTACAGGCCAGGAGAGAAAGGGATGCTGTATTTTTTAAAAACTGCCAGCCAGAATATTATACCCAGCAACACTATCCTTTAGTAATGAAGAGCAAATAAAGTCTTTCTCAGACAAGCAAAAACTAAGGAAATTAATCACCTCCTGACCAGCCTTACAAGAAATGCTTAGGGGAGTCCTACATCTAGAAGAAAAAGAACAATAATAACCATCATGAAAATATAAAACTTACTGGTAAAGTAGCTACATGAATGAGAAAGAGGAAGGAATCAAACCTTATCAATACAGAAGACCACCAAACCACAAGAATAAACATTAAGAGAGGAAGAAAGGGACGGAGGATACACAAAATAGTCAGAAAACAACTAACAAAATGATAGCGGTAAGACCTCACATATCAATAATAACCTTGAATGTAAATGGATTAAATGCTTCAATTAAAACACACAGACTGGCTGAATGGATAAAAATACCATGACCCATAAATTGCTGCCCACACCTTACCTACAAAGACACACATGGACTGAAAGTGAAGGGATGGAAAAAAATATTCCATGCAAATGGGGGAGAAAAGCAAGTAGTCACTATATTTATAGAAGTAGCCAAATTTACGTTAGATAAAACAAGTTTAAATCAAAATCTGCACTAAGAGACAAAGAAGACCCTACATAATGATAAAGGGATCAATATAGCAAAAGGATGTAACATATATATACATCCAATGCTGGAGCACCCAGATATATAAAGAAAATATTATCAGATCTAAAGAGTGAGATAGACACAAACACAAAAAGTCCCATATAGTTGGGGACTTTAACACCCCAATCTAAGCATTGGACAGATCATTGAGATGAAAAATCAACAAGGAAACATTGGATTTAAATGGAACCATAGATCTGATGGACCTAACAGACATATGGAGAACATTTTATCCAACAGCTGCAGAATACACATTCTTTTCATCAGCACATGGAACATTCTCTAGGACTGACCATATGCTAGGCCACAAAATAAGTCAACAAGTTCAAAAAAATCTAAATCATATTAAGTATTTTTATTGACCACAATTTAATAAAACTAGATATCAATAACAAGAGGAACTCACAAAACTACACAAATTAAACAACAATTAAAACTACATGGGAATTAAACAACATGCTCTTGAGCAATCAATGAGTCAAAGAAGAGATTAAGAAGGAGATCAAAATATTACTTGAAACTAATGAAGACAGAAACACAACACCAAAACCAATGGGATACAGGCAAGGCAGTGTTAAGAAGAAAGATTACAGCAAAAAAAGCCTACATCAAAAAAAAAAGAAAGATTTCAAATAAACAACTTAACAGTGCACCTCAAGGAACTAGAAAAGCAAGAACAAACTAAACTCAAGAAAAGAAATAATACAAATGAGAACAGAAATTAAGAGAGACAAAAAATACAATACAAAAAAATCAATTAAATGAAACCTGGTTATTTGAAAAGATAAACGAAATCAATAAACCATTAACCAAACTAACCATGAAAAAAAAGACCCCCCCCAAAAAATCATGAATGTAAGTGGAGACATTACAACAGGTAGCACAGAAATACAAAGGATCACCAGAAACTATTATAAACAAGTATACACCAATAAATATGAAAACCTAGAGGAAATGGATAAATTCCTGAATACATATGCCCTACCAAGACTGAACCAAGAAGAAGTAGAAAACGACCAATAGCAAATAACAAGAGAGAATCCATAATAAAAATTCTCCTAACAAAGAAAAGCCCAGGACCAGATGGCTTTACTGCTGTATTGTACCAAATATTTAAAGAACTAATACCAATACTTCTTAAACTATTTCAAAAAGTTGAAGTGAATTAAATTCTTTCAAACTCATACTATAAGGCCAGCATTACCCTGATACCAAAACCAGGCAAGGACACAATAAAAGAGGAAAACTACAGGCCAGTATCCCCAGTGAACACAGAAGCAGAAATCTTCAATAAAATACTGAATCCAAAAGCACATCAAGAAGATTGTACACTATGATCAAGTGGGATTTATCCCAGGGATGCAAGGATAGTTCAACATATGCAAATCAATAAACATAATACATCATATGACCAGAATGAAACAAAAAAAAACAATCATCTCAATAGATGCAGAAAAAATATTTGATTAAATTCAACATTCCTTCCTGTTAAAGACTCTCCACAAATTAGGTGTAGAAGAAAAGTACCTTAATACAATAAAGCCTATGTGTGACTAACCCACAACTAACATCACATCAAATGGGGAAAAACTGAAAGCTTTCCCCCTAAGAACTGGAACAAGACAAGGATGCCCACTCTCACCACTTCTTTTCAACATAGTACTGGAGTCCTAGCCAGAGCAATTAGGCAAAAGAAAGAAATAAAGGGCATCCAAATTGGAAAGGAAGAAGTCAAGTTGTCCTTGTTTGCAGATGACATGATTTTATATAGAGAGATACCTAAAGACTCCACCAAAAATCTCCTAGGCCTGATTTAAAAATTCAGTAAAGTTGCAAGATGCAAAATCAACATACAAAATCCTGTAGCATTTGTATACACTGACAGTGAACTAGCAGGAAAAGAAATCAAGAAAACTATCCCATTTATAATAGCAACAACAATAAAATAAAATAAAATACCCGAGAATAAATTTAACCAAGGAGGTGAAAGATCTCTGCAATGGAAACTATAAGAACATTGATTAAAGAAATTCTTTAAGGCATGAAAAAGTGGAAAGACATCCCATGCTCATGGATTGGAAGAATCAATATCATCAAAATGACCATACTACCCAAGGCAATCTACAGATTCAATGCAATTCCCATCAAACTACCAATGGCAACTTCACAGAAACAGAAAGAACCACTCAAAAATTTATATGGGACAACAAGAGCCAATGTTATCCTGAGCAAAAAAACCAAAGCAGGGGAGGTATCACTTTCCCTGACTTCAAAATATACTACAAAGCTATAGTAATCAAAACAGCATAGTACTGGCACAGAAAAATAGACAAATAAACCAATGGAACAGAATGGAGAATTCAGAAATATATCCACTTACTAACAGCCAACTGATTTTTGACAAAGGAACCAAGAACATGCACTGGGAAAGGGACAGTCTAGTCAATAAATGTTGCTCGGAAAATTGGAGATCCATATGCAGAAGCATGAAACTTGACCCCTATCTCTCACCATATACCAAAATCAACTCAAAATGGATTAAATACTTAAATGTAAGACCCAAATCTATGGAACTACTAGATAAAAACACAGGGAAAACACTTCAGAAGTTAAGTTGGAGCAAAGACTGTATGAATAATACTTCAGAAGCACAGGGAACAGAAGCA
This sequence comes from Galeopterus variegatus, assembly GCF_000696425.1. NCBI lineage: Eukaryota > Metazoa > Chordata > Mammalia > Dermoptera > Cynocephalidae > Galeopterus > Galeopterus variegatus. The sequence goes on from NW_007726200.1 coordinate 116,898, forward strand.
AAAAATTAGCAAATGGGATTATATCAAACTAAAAGGCTCTGCATAGACAAGGAAACAATCAAAACAGAGAAAATATTCAACCAATGGGAGAAAATATTTGCAAACTATGCATTTGACAAGGGATTAATATCCAGATTATACAAAGAACTAAAACAACCAATAGTAAAAAAAAAACAAATAATTGGATTAAAAAATGGGCAAAGAAACCGAATAGACATTTTTTTGAAAAAAGACATACAAATGGCATACAGGCATATGAGAAATGCTGAACATTGATAATCATCAGGGAAACGCAAATCAAAATGAGATATCATCTCACCTCAGAATGGCTATTATCAAAAAGACAAAAAATAGCAAATGCTGGTGAGGATACAGAGAAAGGGGAACTCTTATACATTGTTGGTGGGAATGTAAATTAGTACAGCCACTATGGAAAACAATATGGAGATTTCTCAAACCACAGATAAAACTACCATACAATCCAGCAATCTCTCTACTGGATATATATCCAAAGGAATGGAAATCAACAAGTCAAAGGAATACCTGCATTCCCAAGTTTATTGCAGCTCTACTCACAATAGCCAGGAGTTGGAACCAACCTAAATGTCCTTCCACAGAGGATTAGATAAAGAAAATGTGGTATATACATATATATACAATGGAATACAACTCAGCCATAAAAAAGAATGAAATTCTGCCATTTGCAGCAACATGGGTGAGCTTGAGGAAATTATGTTAAGTGAAATAAGCCAGGCACAGACAGAAATACCACATGTTCTCACTCATATGTAGAAGCTTACAAAGTTGATCTCATAGAAGTAGAGAGTAGAATAGTTGGTACAAGAGACTGGAGGGGGAGAGGGATGATGGGGATCTAGGGGTCTATAGTAACACTGGAGAGTGCAGTTAACAGAAAAGCACTATAGCTAGTCAAGATAATGTTGAATGTTCCTAACACAAAAAAGTGACCAATGTTTGAGGTGATGAACATACTAACCACCCTGATATGATCATTGCACACAGTAAAAATATACTCAAATATCATATTGTACTCCCTAAATGTATATAATTATCATGGATCAATTAAGAAAAATAAATTAAAAAGAGAAATAGAGAGTAGAATAGTCGTTATCAGAGGCAGGGAAAGGGAGGCGGGAGGGGGAGCAGGGAAAGGTTGGTAGACAGGTGCAAAGTCACAAAGATACAGTTAGTTGGATGGGAAGAATGTGTTCTGGTGCCCTAGGATGACAATAGCTAATAATATTGTATTGTATATTTCAAGATAGCCAGAATAAAAGGACCTTGAATGTTATAATCACAAAGAAATGGTAAGTGTTTAGGTGACAGATATGCTAGCTATTCTGATTGGATTGTTATACCTTATATGCGTGTATTGAAAGAACAAGCTGTACTCCATAAATATGTACAATGAAAAAATTAAAGTTTAAAAAATAAATAAATAAGCAAGCATTCTAAGCTATAAATATTCTTAAACTTCAATTGATTTTCTAGAACAGTGGTTCTAAACCAGGGCCCATTTAGCCTCTCCTGCCAGGGGATATTTGGCAATGTCTGGAGACATGTTTAGTTGTCACAATGTGGGGGATGCTCCTAGCATCTATTGAGTAGATAACAGGGATGCTGATAATCATACCACAGTGCATAGGACAGAGCCCCCACTCCACCCCAACAACAAAGAATTATCAGGTCCAAATTGCCAGTAGATCCCAGGTGGAGAAACCCTGTTGTTGAGCTTGGAGACCGTGTCGTGACAACCACAGAGTGTCAAACAATTCTATATAATGGGCTGCGATTATCCTTGCTTAGACCTTGCAAGAACCCTGGTGTATAATCTTTTTCTCACTTACCAAGCAGTGTTCAAACCTGCAGAGATTTATTTCATTCATTTTCTATTTGTTTAATAAACAGACTCAAAGCACTGGAGGGAAAAATACTCCAGCAGTGACGTAAGAAAAGCTATTAGTAACCCTCTTTTGACTTAACTGAATGGTAGGAAACATCCCCTGCCATCAGGAAGTGTATTGTAGAAACTGAAATGAAGTTAATAGTGTTTAGAAAGCTGTGGTTAAAACAAACGTGTTCGCAGACCAATGGGTAGCGTGGAAATGGTGAAGACATTTCCGTTCCTTGTGTCTTTGATAGGACAGAAAGAGCTTTTATCTTCTTTAGTGCCGTAATCATTCATATCTGCTCCATGACACGCCCAGAAGGTTAAAGAATAATAAACTCCTAAGTGTAAACACAGAATTTAGTGAGCAAACCAGGCCTATGGATGAATCCCTATAATTGCATGTTTGGATACGATATAATTTCCATGCATTAAATGAAGCAGTATTTTCTATTTGGGATAGAACTTTCAACATTTTGAAGGGTTGTAGTTGTTTCTCCTCAAGATGGCAAACATAAGTGCCCCTGAGACGTTGCTCCTCTCTGTTCAAGTTCGCTAACACCCAGACTCCACGCTCCTATCGCTGGCCCTTGCTTGACCTATTTTCACACTGTTCACTGTTTTATCTGACTTGTTTGGTGACACTCAGCATCAACAAGCACCACCAAATCGACACCAGAAGACTGAGGAGAAAAAAAGGAATCAAGAGATGTGCAGGTTGCTTTGTACTGAACCACATGCAACTAGATGTTTTTCCTGATAATGAAAATGTGAGGCCACACCGACACTCCAGCCTCCTGAAGAACGCTCGCAGCCAGCTGTTCTTCAGTGCACCAAGTGTGGTTTTAGGTTCCCACCTGGGATTCCCATAAGAAAGGGTGGGCAGCCTCCATGAAGAGATATGAAAACACTCTGGAACCCCCAAATCACTCCTGTCAGTGATTTGAGGATTCCAGAATGTTTTCATACCTATCAGTGAGGATAGATTTTAGAGACTTCAAAGGGCATGTCTATGTGTTTCCTAGAGTGTCCTAACAAAGTATCACAAACTGAGTGGTTTAAAGCAACAGAAATCTCTCTCACAGTTCTGGAGGTTAGAAATCCAAAATCAAGGTTTCAGAAGGGCCATGCTCCATCCGGTGCTTGCTGGAAATCTTTTTGGCCCTCCTGGGATTGCAGCTGCATAACTCCAATCCCTGCCTCCATTGTCACATGGCCTTCTCCCTGTGTGTTTTTGTTACCAAATTAGGCTCTTGGGTCCCAAAGTCATGGAAATGAACGATGCACCCAGCAGTAAAGTAAAGCAACCTCTTTTATTAAAAGAGGCTCATTAGTCTATCTCCTAAGAGCTATTCAGGGTCCTTTGTAGGGAAAAGCGTTCAGGAGTGCAGGCCAGTGTCATCATTCCACACCTCTGGAGGTGGTCCATTCTGTTCTTCCTGGTTGTGTCATGGGCACATGCTCAGTTAAGGCTTTGGTCCTGGTGCCTGCCTGCTCGGTAGGTCCAAGATGACGGTGTTGTTCATTATCATCACCCCAGGAGGGTAATTGTAGTGGTCACCTGGAAGCTTTGTGTGCATGCAGGAACTCCTAAAGGGATCTGAAGGTTAATCTGTAATTTAATTTTTACAGTTATAGGAAACAAGCCTCAGTGAGTATCTTGCAACTTAGGGAATATCTGTTCCCCTCTTATCTCAGTTTTGTTTTTTTTAAAAAATCGGGGCAGGCCATGGGATAATCATGCATCATAGAGGAGTCTCATGACTGAGGAGTAGAAAAGTAACAAAGTATCCTCTGCAGGGAAAATGGAGTCAGTTTGGTTCACAGGCCCAGCCATATTCTGTCTCATTTTCACATGGCCGTCTGCTTATAAGGGTGCCAGTCATATTGGATGAGCGGCCCTACGTACTCCAGTATGAGCACATCTTAACTAATTACATCTGCAATGACACTGTATCCAAATAAGGTCACATTCTGAAGTCCTGGGGATTTGGGGGGAAGGAGAGACACAATTCGATGCATAAGAGGATGTTAAACAGGAATATAAAAATAAAAAGATAGAAAATATCTTTGTTATCAGAGCAGGGAGATTAGCTTAAATTTTCAGTGTAATAACCCCAGAATGTTTCATACTTTCTCCTAAAAAGATGGAAAAACCTGATGGTTGCCTTCAAACAAAAGGAAAGGAAGAATAAGATAAAAAGAAATTAATACAAAGCAAAAAGAGTTCCATATACTTGGTATTGGTGCAACTTTCTCTGACACATCCTGCACTCAGCCAGCTGGGGCATCTTCTCCCCCAGGGCATATCTGGCCACTCTCTGCTTCTTGGTAATAAACTTCAGGAGGCTAATAGACTTGCTAGAGATGAGCTGATTTCTCTTGCTCACTCAATGGCAAAATGCAAAATAAGCAGCCACCTACATGGAATCATTTCAAGAATGCCAAAAGTTTCTCCTTTTCCAAAATATCTCCTCCATCTTCCCCATACTTTTACTGAAGTCCCTGACATTTTCCTACTTCTCCTGGTTGGGGCATCTGAGCCAGAGTTCCTGATGTAGCTCCAGACGTAGCAGGCACTGTCCTAAACATTTCACATAAGTTAAGTCACGTAATACCCAGAACAACCCTATGTGGTAGGTACTATCATATCCTCATTTTGAAGATAAGAAACTACGGCACAGAGAGGTTTCGTATTTATATGAGATAACACTGCTGCAGAGCAGAGATTTAAACCCCGTCTCCATGCTATTAACCAGGGCACCACATTGCCTTTCAAAAGTGTCTTTCAAAAGCAACATAGTAAGGGGTTAATCAGACTCATTCAGATCTGAGTGTTGGATTTTTCAGCTCCTCTTGCCTAGCAGAGAATGAAGTCCAAGGCAGCTTTTGTTTCTCAAACTGTCCTCCCCAGACCATCTCCATCAAAATGGGGGAAAGGAGGATACAGATACCTGAACCCCTCAGACCACTGATTCAGAATCTCAAGGCCCATGAATCTACATAATTGAGAAAATTCTCGAGTATGCTAATGTTTGAGAACCATTGGCCCTAAAGGAATGGCATAAGGGGAAACTACAAGGTTATGGTAAACCAGAAGAAGTCAGAAGAGATGACAAGGCTGTGGAGACCCTGGTATCCAGTGGTCAGTCAAGTGACCCAGGGGTCCTGGCCAGAGAAGAGTTAGGTCACTGGCAGGCGAGAGTAATGGTGAAAGTACAGGTTTGAGAGCAGAAAGAAGCAGCCACATCCTCTTGCTCAGACTACATACCCTTTCCTTGGTGGAAACGGTTATTCACTGAGTTATTATGAGTTATCGCTTTGGATGGGAAGTATGGGTGTGGGCAACAGAAAGCAGCCAAAGCCTGTGGCTTCAGAAATTCCTGCGTGTCTCTGTTTGGATGAGCAGGGCTGCATAAACAGAACAAGGAATTTGGTGTGGGGTTATAGAGGCTGGTGTGAAGGAGGGAGAAAGGAATGAGGAACTCAGAGACCCAAGTCCTGGGTTTGGTCCAGTCACTGATTACAGTCTCCCTAAGGCTCAGTCTCCCAATCTGTAAAGTGGGGAAAATAACACCTGCCTTGCAGGTCCTCACATACAGGATGTGATGTGAAACGATGTTTAAGCACATATTACTATATAACGTAAATTACTGCTATTTCAAGACCTCTGTAAACATCTCCTGCCTGGGAATATATCACTGCACCACTGCCTGCAGCCCACTGACACACAAAGGACAACTGGAGATGGTGGTCCGCTTGCTCTGTACATCTCTCCCACCCCTGCCAAGAAAGAAAACACGGTCACCTAAATTCAGTACAGACGGTGTCCAATTTACTATGTTCGGATCTATGGTTTTTCTACTCTATGATGGTGTGAAAGCACAGGCACTCAGTATGCTCCTTGATAGGATTACATCCTGATAAATGCATCGTAAATTGGAAATACCTTACATCAAAAACATAATTTTAATTTACAATATTTCCAATTTATGACAGGGACGTAACCCCCTGTGAGTGAAGGAACATCTACACAAGTTACCTCCTTTCCCACGCTGGGGACATGTGTGTGCGCACACACACAAAAACAGGAGGAAAAGTGGAGGCTAGAGGCACCAAAGGACAAAATCACTCTCCTCTCCCGTCTCTTCCCCCAGGGCTGGGCCAGGCTGATTCTCCTGCTTCCTCCCTGAGACCCCTCCTCATCACAGTTTAGCACATGCCCCCTGCTTTAGGGCCAGGTCTACACAACTGAAGTTATTCAGGCCACTGGGAGAAAACCCAAGCAAGCAAAACACATGCTTTAGTCTATATTTTCTAAATTGTTTTCTTTAATAAGGATGAAAGCTTCTGACCTTGAATTGCCCCTTCGTGGGCATTCTATGCTGTCCAAGTCACCTAAACAATAGTCAACCTCCATTTCATTTTGAGAATGATCAAGGTATCATACAGCTATAGTGAATAAAAAGATCATTTGGAATTAAAGGAATGCCAAAAAAATAAGCAAATAGATAAGAGTGCACTTGCAATACCATGCAAAGAACTCATAAGAGATAATACTACAGTTAGAAAAAATGTTATGTATGCCTATATCCTTTCAATGGACATTTATAGCTCCTTTAAACCATTATACCTATTGAAGAAATATTAACTTGCTAATTAGTATTTGCATAGTGCTACTAGGTATTAGGAAGTATACCAGGATGGTTGCAACAGACACAGACCCTGACCTAAGTCCTGGTCTTTGTCCAGTCGCTTATTAAAGTGACCTTTCCTTAGAGGGGAAATAAAAGACTTTACTATTCTTGTTATGAAGATAAGCTAGAACTTCACAAGCTTGTGAAGAGAAGCACATGGGTGAAATAGGGCACTGTGAACGTAAGATACCATTGTGCGGCCACTGTAACGATTGGGAAGCAATAAGAGGAGGTCACTCCAAAGGGAGAGGCTATAGAGTCAGTGCCGGAAGCCTAGGCCAGGGACTGCAGGTCTCCTCTGTGCCGTCCCACTCCCCAACCCTCTTCACCCACTCAGAGGTAGATAAATACCCTCTTGCAGTTTGAAACCCTGGTTAGCAATGCAGCCCTCTCCCTTCCTCCTCAAGATTCACTTTGCAAGAGGAAGTTGCCTCGTATCTGCCCCTCCAAGGGTACCAACGTCCAAGCCCAGGAGCACAAATCCATGTTCCTACCCAAAGTTTACATTTTTCCTCGGGCTGTGGGTGGATGCCCCTGGAATCCACAATGGCAGGCATGTACAATACAATCCAGACCTCCTGTTTTCAGTAGGAGCTGCAAGAGCCCAGTAGCCTTTCCCCCAGTGGTGCCAGTTTGGCCCTGTAAAGCATGCCCCTGAGAAAACACATGGGTATCAGAGCAAAGTTCCTGTGTTCTGGTAACATTTATCTGTGCTATTTCTCAATCCCCTCCGTACCCACACACTCATGCACAACATTTATTCCATCGACTTCAAAGGCAGCCCAACACATTGGAAATATGTGTGGGAGCAAGGAAGAGCAAAGCAATTTTGTGTAAACTCTCGCTCTGTACGACTGGGTTTGCTACGTACATCAGGATTTTAGAAGTATGCATTTGATTTTTTAAAACATGTGTCTGTTTATACTGTGTTTAGAATAATGAAAATGAATCAAGATTCCTATGTCTGTGTGTTTTTCATAATAAATAATGGGCATTTATCCTTATCCAAAAACACATATTTATAGGTTTAAATTAGGAAAAGCTTTCAAAGAGTATTTCCATTCATCTATCCAGCAGTGTCCAGATTCCATCCAGCACATGCGAAGCTCTCAGAAAGAAGCAGGGGACAAACTAGGCTGTTAGGCATGGTGGGGAAAGAGTGGTGTGGCAAAAAGGAGCCGTCATTAAATCCATAGGGACATGGCATACACTAGCATAGTCTTTTGCATGAGAAAAGGGTAGAGATCTTGTTAAAACTACAGATCCCAGAATCCACCCCAGAGAGTCTGATCTAAGTCTGAAATGCAGCCAGAGAATCTGCATTTTAACAAGCACCTTCCCCAGCTGATTCTTTTGCAACACTACCCCTGCAGAGAACTCCTGAGAATGAGAACCCTACACCAGTGCATTCAGGAGTATTATATTCAAGTCTAGTTTGGTTATCAGTTTTCTAGGCAGAGCTGGCCCTTAGTCTTTGTTGCACACCTGGTTATAAATCCAAGCCACTTTAACATATGGGCTGATAGTGCTACCCAAATGCTACCAATAGCCTAAATTTTTTTTTAATATTCTGTTTGGCTTGAGTTCTAGAAAGCTGTAAATGCTGTATTTCCTTCTCATATATTTTTGGACTTTGCCCCAGGACCAAATTCCAGGGCATTTGATAGACATTCACTATACACATTTTTCTATAAGGGTGAAAATTGAATTGTCTAATAGAAAAGAGCAATAATATAGAAAATAAATGATAATCAAAATAAGAATGGTTTGTTTTGGAATTGTATTAGTTGTCTATAGCTGCATAACAAATTACCCCCAAAATTTAGTAGCTTAGAACAATGAACATTTATCACCTCACAGTTTCTGTATGTCAGGAATCAAAGTGTCACTTGGCTGAGTGGTTCTGATCAGGGTCTGTTACAGGCTGCAATCAAGGTGTCAAGGCTAGAATCCTCTCAAGGTCAAGCTGGGGGAGAAGCCACGTCCAAGCTCACTTGCATGACTGGTGGTAGAATTGAGTTCCTCTCAGACTGTTGGACTGAGGGCCTCAGTGTCTCAGTGGTTGTTGGCCAGAGGCCTCTATCAGTTCCTTTCCACATGGGCCTCTCCACAGGGCAACTCACAATGTGGCAGCTGGCTTCCAGCAGAGCAAGCAGGTGAGATAGCAAGAAGGCAAGCAAGGCAGATGTCACAGTCTTTTGTGACCTCATCTTGGAAGTGACATCTCATCACTTTTGCCATGTTTTATTATTTAGAAGTAAGTCACAAAGTCCAGCCTGCATTCAAGGGGAGGGCATCACACAAGAGCATTAACACCAGGAAAGGAGATCACTGAGAGCCATCCTGGATGCTGTCTGTCACATCTCAATGTGATTTTCTAGGTGAAAAAATATACTAATTTGTTTCTTTCTTTTTTTTTTTTTTTTTTGTCTTTTGTCTTTTTTCCGTGTCCGGCAACGGATCGCAACCCTCAGTGTTGCCCCCGTACCGGACCGGGACCGGCAACGGGATCGCAAGCCTCGGTGTTGCTCCCGCGCCTCGCTCAGCCAGTGAGCGGGAGCCGGTCTGTATGTGGGATCCGAACCCTCGGACGGGAGCGCCGCCGCGCTTCCCAAGCGGCGCACTATCCAGTGCGCCACCGGGCCGGCCCAACTAATTTGTTTCTTTCTTTTTTTTTTTTTTTTTGTGTCTTTTGTCTTTTTTCCGTGTCCGGCAACGGATCGCAACCCTCAGTGTTGCCCCCGTACCGGACCGGGACCGGCAACGGGATCGCAAGCCTCGGTGTTGCTCCCGCGCCTCGCTCAGCCAGTGAGCGGGAGCCGGTCTGTATGTGGGATCCGAACCCTCGGACGGGAGCGCCGCCGCGCTTCCCAAGCGGCGCACTATCCAGTGCGCCACCGGGCCGGCCCAACTAATTTGTTTCTTTCATAGTCAATTGATCATCCTATTTATGCTTTGCTAAAGCCAATGTTAGTATAGAGCAAACCTTTTCTCATACAGGTTAGGCAAGGTATTATGGGATTAGAGTCTAGTAGTAATGGAAGGATATGCTGAGTTCAGAAAATGAACTCATGATTCTAAATGAGGAGATGTGCACCTATAATAGCAAAGAGTGTTTTAGGAATGCTTTCTGCTACAGGTAACTGAAAACCTGCACAGCTGTGCTTTAAAAATACAGGTATATATGTGGCATATAAGGAGAAGTCCAGAGTGGGCAGCTGCTGACACTTTTCATAGCTTGATAATGTCAAAAGCAGTATCTTTTCTATTTACTTGGCCTTTTAATAATGCATGTCACCTCATGGTCACAAGATGACTTCAACACATAATATTCTGAGCAGGATGAAAGGGACAAACAAAGGGCCATGCCATATGCCTCTGTCACTTTTCATAAGGAACATACAGCTTTCCCTGAAGTCTTGCTTAGATGTCATCATCCAGAACTCAGTCACATGTCTACCCTAAACCAATCACTCACCAAGAAGACTAGCATTACCATGGCAAATCTAAACCAACCATGTCTTATCTCTGAGATCAAAGGATTATTTCTATTACCTGTATAAATTAGGATTATGTTGGCAGAGAAGTGGGACGGTGAATGTTTGGTAGTCAACAGATAAGTCTTCTATAAACATCTGGTATATTGTTTTTTATGAGTTCTTTTTTTTTTTTTTTTTTTGTCTTTTGTCTTTTTCCGTGTCCGGCAACGGGATCGCAACCCTCGGTGCTGCTCCCGCACCTCGCTCAGCCAGTGAGCGGGAACCGGTCTGTATGTGGGATCCAAACCCTCGGGCAGGAGCGCCGCCGCGCTTCTCAAGCGGCGCACTATCCAGTTTTTTATGAGTTCTATAAATTGAATACAATCACAATTTCACTAACAACCTAAAAAGATATTTTCCTATAGGAAAGGAATGTGTAAGCATCATTGCGTATAAAATCCCAAATGTAATTAAAGTTTTTTTCTTGAAAATTCCTTTTTCAGAAATAAAATGTCCAGATTTTGATACAAAAAATAATCCCATGCTTTTTAAATCCTGTGTACATATAAACTGTTGTTAAAATATTGCCTTCAGATACATTTAACAGGAAGAAATTTTTTGTATTAGCCAAGTATTATCAAAACACAAAAAGACAGATTGCTTTTCTTGACATCTGCTGCTAGATTTTTGTTAACTTATTTTTTGAAATTATAGCATCATAAGCCAATGCTGTGCAAAGGTATTTAACGTCATTTATAAAAATCTAGTAATATAAACTGTTTACTCTTTATAAAGCATCTATAAAGACACAGAAATGTCAGTGATGCATACTTATGCCTTTGATGTTTAGGTATGCATGGTGATTCTTGCCAGAAGAGCAAATTGTTCATAGATTACAGAAAAGAAAATCCGTTCTTGGAGGAGTAGCTCAGCCTCCTCTGAGGCATCCCCTTCTAAGAAACTAAATGGCACCTACACCTCTTGTTTTCTTTTGTTTTGCTTTGTTTGTTAAGAAAATTTCTAGTTCTTGTTCTTTTCCAAATCTAAGTGAGCAGATAAAGCACTGCTCCAAGCAAGATGAGCCCTGTGAGAGGGGTAAGTGGAGTGAGTCCCCTAGGAATGGGACTGAGGAGTAATTGTTTTGATGGGAGATAAATCAGATTGATGCCACATGTGAACAATGAACACATTAAGGATTGTCAGAAAGAGGCACCATCATTCCACTCAACAAATAGACCTGCAGGACCTCTTGAGAGCAAGGCAGTGTTTAAGTTCAGATGCAAGTCTAGCTGCCTTTTGCATTGGCCAGAGCCACTGAGGAGGTGAGCAGATAGCAGGCAGTGGTGAAGAGCTTGGGAGAGCTCCTAAGTCTGAGTTCCAATCCTGTATCTGCCATTAAATGGGAAGGTCTCCTTTGTCCTGTCTCCTGACCTCTTTGGTCATCAATTTCTGTATCTCAAATGGGACTCCATTTCTTTAAGAATCCCTTTAGCTTTAAATAGCTATGAATCTGCTGAAGCAACTGTGCCTTAAATGGAATGATATCATTTAACAGAGCTTCATTGGGTTCAGTTCATTCTGAATACACGTCAAAACGTATGAGGATTATTTTAAGCATTCCTTCCAGCTTTCTTCACCCCAGATAGATGTACAGAAATGTCCATGTCACATTGTGATAAGGACATTTCTCCTAAACTCACACAAAGATACGTTTCAAGTCAAGGCCTCAGACGGCAATGAGAGGCTTACAGGAGACCTAGCTATGAATGGGGTAGGCAGAGAAGGCACGTGGGGAGAGTGATGTAAGTTCTTATGGAAATAGTGTGGAGCACAGGGCTGGACATACGCCTGGGAATCAGGAAGTTCAAGTTCTAATTTCAGCTTTTCCACTGATTCACTTGGGACCTTGAGAATTTCTGGGGCATTTTAATCCTTCTGTGCCTCAGTTTCCATATCTACCAGTTAGAGTGTGAGTCTCTGGCTGGGTGCCCAAGATTGTGAGAACATACTGTTCAGGGCCATAAAAGTACAAACAGTACCAAAAATGCAAAATACCCTAGTTGCTAGATGTCCTAACTTAAAGTGGAAGCATTAACAAGAGTAATTCCTTTAATAATCAAAATGCTAATGTTTTAGGAAGCAGATCTATCTGAGTGAGAATTAAGCAAGTAAGATTACTGGAAGGGCTATTGTCCCAGGGATACATAAGCAAAAAGAGCACAGACTTGAAATATAACAAATTCCAGCTTTGCCACTTAGCATCTGTGTGACCTTGAGTAACTTCTTCACCTCTCTCAGTACCTCATCTGCAAAATGGGAGTGATGACTTGCAGCTCGGTGAGCTGTGCTGAAGGTGATTACAAATGGAAGCCTATTTTTTTTTTTTTGAGCCATGGGTGGGGCTTGAATTCACAGCCACCATTGCTTTGCAGATGACAGTTTTTCTTATTGCTCTTATCCTGTCTATGAAAAAGCCCAGTCATCCAGAACAAGGGCTTTTTTAATGCTGCTATTTACTGAGCACTTACTACACTGCTGTGCTCTGTACTGGTACTTAGTACTTTATATAAATTATCTCATGTTCTCCTCACAAAAACCTAATAATATTACTGTTATGCAAAAGGAGACAGAGAGAAACCAAGCTTTATTTCTGACTCTATTGTGTTTCCTTAACCTGTCTTTCTTTCTTTTTGTGGGCCGCACCTAATTGGCTGTACTTTTTAGTATTCTTTTAAATCACTTTAAATTTTCAAGACTAGAGCAGCAACTAACTAACTGAATATATTTATATAGCGTTGTTTTTGTCGTGTTGCTACCCACCCCTGGAGACCTGCTCTAAATTCACTTGGATGTTTTAGGATAAATTATACCAACAGTTTTCTGGAAAGCACTGAAAACACCGGTATCCATAAATTTTTTAAGCAACTTAAAAGAAAGGATAAGAATTTTCAGCATGTTAATTGAAGAAAGTATTTATATTTATGCTTAGAAAAATAGAGTTATTATCAAGAAATCTTACATACACTAATATGTTCATAAATATCTTTAGTAAGGACCAGTTGTATATATGGCATAACACTGTCCTGAGACACCAAGCTGTGGGAATTATTGCAGTTATCAGAGTGGCTAAATTTGGCAAACTCTTTTTTATTAATGTGCCTTTTAATCATAAAATTATATTTGCCTTAGAGAAAATTTGAAAAGTATTTCTGTACAGAGGTACAGTATTGAAGAGTCAATATCTTTCAGACCAGATTTGAACCTCGAATCCACCTCTTATTTACTTAAACAATCCATTAACATTTCTGAACCTCAAATTGTTTCTATAAAATGGGAATAATATAAGATAGATTTGCTATGAGTTAAATGAGACCAGTGTCTGATCATGATAGCCAGTCAACAAATGTTAACAATTATCTCTTTCCTTGGAAAAGAATCTCAAGGCAGACCTGCTTAAGGTCTGCTATATAAATAGGTAGGATTCCCCTGTCTCCAGCAAAGTGCTTCCTAATCTTCTTTGGTAATACACTTTATTTTCTAATAAAAATGATGGACCCTTTCCCATTATACACTCAAAATGTATGTACCCATTTCAGCGCATTTGTGGACCACCCTTGCCATCCTTTGACCCCAGATTAATAATGCCTGCTCTAGTGTATCAATTTTAACTTCACCAAATCCTCTTACAAAATAAAGTATAAAATTATTCATGTATCTTGCAGTTGAATGAAGAAAAACTACAGGTCCGTATGTTGAGGAAGAATGCATTGTCAGAACACAACCCATAATAGACAATTAAATAAGTTGTGTAGAAACTTTATCAAAGTCTTGGTCTGATTTCCCACATTATTTCCTACAACTTTTCAAAACACACAAGTAAATGCTTACCTCTGAGTCTAGATTTAAATGGATGAAGGAAAAGTTACAATGACATTAAATCTATTTAAAATTACTAACATAATTGTGACCATATCATTTTTACACGTTACACTGTTAGGACACTGGGTGATAGATCAAGACACAGAGCGTTCTAGAAAATAAACTTTAAAAATTTGTAAGCATCATGTACTTTTTCCAGAAGACATTTCATTGTGTTGAATCAAAGGTGGCTCTTTGGCACTAAGCAGCTCCAAGGAGTCATCCAAGTCCTCATTCCCTTATCCTGAGCTTGGCTGGATTGCTGCTGGCAGTCCTCGACTTGTTTTCAAACTGCATTAGATCCCTGCATATAGCCGCCACTGCCAAACAATTGAACTGGCTCTGTCCCACCTTTCTTTTGATAATTTAGTTTTTGATCCTACGCTTCAGTTTAGTTTTTATAAATCATTACAGAGGGATAAAACCTCCTGAGAATTAATCGTTTAAGTGAACATGTACCTGGAAGAGAATGCTGTCAGGAAAGGGGCCAAGTTTATATTCTGGCCCCACCATTGTTGTGTGTTTGACTTGAGCAAGTCACCTTCACCTCTCTGAATCCCCATATCTTCTTTTGCAAAATAACAAAAAACCTACCTTCCCAGATCATGGGGAGATGATGCATGCAGGAGCATCTAGTAACTATGAAGTGCGATGCAACTGCAAACTCATTTGATTACTTCCTAGTGGCCACCAAAACAGACGACTACAGGATTCATCAAGTGTGAGCCATTGATATTTGTATCTGTCCTTATTCAAAAGTTATTCAAAACTTTATTCTGAATTCACTTAATTCAAAAGTGAAGCTCTCTTTGGTTAACTTTTTTTTAACTGCCTTCTCTTTCTAATTTTCTTCTTGCTCCTAATGTTGCCTCTGTTTTCGCTAGCAGGCAAACCAGAAGCTCAAAGCTCAAAGCTTAAAGTAACCAAGTCCTGTGGCTTCTTCTGTTAATGTCCCTGGAATCCTTTCTTGTCTTGTCTCTTCTTTGACCACTTTTCTTTTCATGACCACTTTTCCAGTATTGGCCCTACCATCTCAAATTTGGGTTACAGCAACAATCTTCTTGCCTTGAGTCTCTTTCCCCTGTCCTCCAGCATACAGTTGTCAAATTCATCTTGATAAACTACTGCATTGATTGGGTTGCACGCCTTCCCACCGCCCCCCCCAAACCTCCCACCCCTGCTCCAGCACCTTCAACAGAACCCCACTGTATGTAAACTGATATCTAGTCTGGTCTCAACCTCTCCTTCCAGGCTTAGCCAAACAGATCTACTCTGCCTGTGACACCCACTCTACTCGCCCTTGCTTTTCCTGGGGCTTTGCTCACAGCCTTTCCAAGGTCCCTTCTTCCTTCCTCTTTAAATCATGCCCTATTTCCCAAGCCGTGCTCAAATCTGACCACCCCATGAAGGCTTTTTTGATGTCTCACAGCTCACAATGATCTAGTTTCCTGAAGTAATTCTGCTAATTCAGCATCTGAAGTCATTAATCAATTATGAACTAATTACTCTTTAACATTGTGTGGGTGGTTGTCTTTGACTGCAGTTAAATTATGTCATGCTCTATACATTTTACTGTGTGCCTTGTATCTTTATCCATGTTGTTGGGTTTTACTTTAAGGCAAGAAATTCAGTCAAATCCATTTGGTTTTGCCCGGAGCAGCAGTTCTCAACCTTTGGCGTGGTAAAGAAACACCTGGAGAACATGTTAAAAGTTCTCCTGTGGGGCCGGCCCGTGGCTCACTCGGGAGAGTGTGGTGCTGATAACACCAAGGCCACGGGTTCGGATCCCATGTAGGGATGGCCGGTTAGCTCACTGGGTGAGCGTGGTGCTGACAACACCAAGTCAAGGGTTAAGATCCCCTTACCGGTCATCTTTTAAAAAAAAAAAAAAAAAAAATTTTTTTTAAAAAAATAAACCCTAAAAGTAACATGGAAAATTAGTTAAAGGGGACAGAGCAGTTTTCTAGTTCAATCACTGCTTCCTGCCACTTACCCTGTGCTTGAATCATTTTCCATAGGCCTTTATACAAGCCCTTTCAGTACTTACTACTGTTCTACTTCCCTTTCATAGAATTTTTTTGGTTGTAAGCAATATTCTGGTTAACTTTGTCTTCAGCAGTGATTATCAGAATCACCTCAAGAGGTTTTTAAAATTAAAAAAAAGAAAATCCATTGAATTAGGATCTCTAAGGGGATGGAATACAGGAATTAATATTTTTGAAAAGCTCTCTAGGAGCGGAGCCCAAATATCTGTGTTTCCAGCAAGTTCCAAGTGATCCTGATGCTGTTGGTTACCTTCAAGCACTTCGCACAGAACTGGCACATAAAAGCTAATATATACTGAGTAGTGGGTTCTTTTCTTTAATTTTTTTTTCCATTTTCTTCTATTCTGTGCTCACATTCTGTCACTTCTTCCTTTTAGATTGACTTTGAAGATGTGATTGCAGAACCAGAAGGGACACACAGTTTCGATGGCATCTGGAAGGCCAGCTTCACCACCTTCACCGTGACAAAATACTGGTTTTACCGCTTGCTGTCTGGCCTCTTTGGCATTCCGATGGCACTCATCTGGGGCATTTACTTCGCCATTCTCTCTTTTCTCCACATCTGGGCAGTTGTACCGTGCATTAAGAGTTTCCTGATTGAGATTCAGTGCATCAGCCGTGTCTATTCCATCTACGTCCACACCTTCTGTGACCCGTTCTTTGAAGCTGTTGGCAAAATATTCAGCAATATGCGCATCAGCATGCAAAAAGAAACATAAATGACATTTCAAGGATAAAAGTACACCTGATTCTGTTACCTTTTAATTGCCTTGGTGCCAACTTCAAGTTTCAAGTTGCTAGAAGAGCAACAATTTATGAATGAATGATCTTGGTTCAGAACAAAGAAATCACTTTCTCAGTTTTCATAACTATTATTTGTCTCTTCTGAGCTTTTTCATTTCTCTTATTTTGGCAGTCTGAAATTTTTAAACCCATTTAAACTTTTTTTCTTATTTGTTTATTTGCATGTGGGTCAATCATCGTTTTATTGGCTAAGATATGAACATACTGTTGAAAGATAATTTGAAAGAAATATGAAGAACAGAGAGGAAATAAAAGAACCAACCACCTCAACTGCCTACTCTAGAATGTTGGTTATTTTATAGTGAGGAAAAAATTCCAGGCCCTGGCCGATGAGTGTACAGGTATGTGGGCAGATTTTAAGCAAACTCTATTCCCACCTTCTGAGAAGTAAGTGAATTACTGCCATTCACTTTAATGGTCTAATGGGATGAGTGATCTTTAACAGGTTAGAAAACATACTCTTCCTCATTCATATGATCCAACTAATGCCTTACTCTTCTTGAAATTTTATCCTATGATACCATCTGTGCCTGAATATTCATTATATAGATAACAAGATTTAACTGCCTTCCTGTTTTTCACATTTTCTTTTTCAAATAAGGTTTAACTCATCAACTTTCATTAGGTCAGCAGCCTCCCTGAAGACCAAAATTAGAAAATCCATGACCTAGTTCTCCATTCTTGTTTGTGACTCTGAGTTACAGAGTCTAGTGAAGCTCAGGTCTGCGCTTGATCATGTAGCATGTGTATTCATATCGGGTATGGTTGACATTAGCCCGCTGAAACAAATGAAAGTGGACAAACGGGGCTGAGCCCTCTCTGGGCTGGCAGGCGTGAAGCCAACTTTCCCTGCCTCTCATCAGCTGAATGAGGTCAGCATGTCTATTCAGCTTCGTTTATTTTCAAGAATAATCGTGCTTTCCTGATTCCAAACTAATCCATCACCCGGGTGGTTGAGTGGCTCAACATTGTATTCCCTTCTCAGCTGATCAGTGGGCCTCCGGGGAGGGGCTGTCAAAATGGAGGCCATTGTGTGAGACTGTCAGCGCCATTGCAAACGTGACCCCTCCTAAGCAAGGCACTTACAACTGTCTGTTATGCTGTGACACACGGCCCCTCCCCCTGCCAGGAGCTTTGGACCTAATTCAAGCATCACTTTGCTCAGAGATAAGATGGGGGAGGAGGCAGTAATAAAATTTTGCGGTAATTTTGCTGGAAAAAGTTCAAATTCTTCTGAACTTAAACTGAGGAATTTCACCTGTAAACCTGAGTCGTACAGAAAGCTGCCTGGTACATCCGAAAGCTTTTTATTCCTCCTGATGATCTTGTGATTCTGCCCTTGGGGACTTTTTTTAATCTTCAGCTATGCTTTCATTTTTATTTTCATACACTTATTGTAACTCTGCTTGATTTTTTTTTTTTTTTTTTTGCCTCTTCCAGTTTTCCTAACACTTTAATTACCAACCTGTTACCTACTTTGATTTTTTGCATTTAAAACAGACACTGGCATGGACATAGTTTTACTTTTAAACTGTGTACATAACTGAAAATGTACTATACTGCATACTTTTTAAGTGTAAAGATATTCTTATCTTTCTATGAGGAAAATCACTTGGGAAATGGATTTGTGATTCAATCTGTAAACTGTGTATCCCAAGACATGTCTGTTCTACATAGATGCTTAGTCCCTCATGCAAATCAATTGCTGGTCCAAAAGATTGCTGAAATTTTATATGCTTACTGATATATTTTACACTTTTTTATCCTGCATGTTCTGTAAAGGTTACAAGTCTGCACAATAAAAATGTTTAACAGTTAAACAGTCAGCTTTGTTATTTGTCCCCCGAACAGGTGTTTATGTGTCAGTGCCTTTGTGTGTGTGCCTGTGTGTTTCTATGTAGTGAGCATGCACATAGCGTGTGTTACATGTTTGTAGTGTGTGGGAGTAATGGTCTTCCACTTTTCAATTATTACAAAGTCACATAGGTAGAATCTTTCGGTTAAGACCATTGCCATTCATGGGTTTCTTCAGATAAAAGTTATAATTTACAACAACAAAGATTTTTTAGCAGTTTGCCCAGTGTTTTATTACATGTTATCTAATATGTGCCCCTCAACAACCATGATGCCCCAGTTTGTTGCTTTGGTTTTTTTAATTTTTGTGTGTGGCTGGCCGGGAAGGGGACCTGAACCCATGACCTTGGTGTTTTAAGGCTGCGTTCTGACCACCTGAGCTAACCAGCCAGCCTCAACATTTCCGTCTGAAGGCAGTCAGGTGGAAGGAATTGTCTCCTACTTGGAGAAGGGTCAGCCTTTTGTTCTATTCAGACCTTCAACTGATTGGGTGAGGCCCACCCACATTAGAGCAATCTGCTTTACTGAGTCTACCAACTTAAATGTTATTCTCATACAAAAACACTCTCAAAGAAACACAGAATCATGTTTGACCAAATATTTGGACACCCCATGGCCCAGCCAAGTGAAAATTAACCATCCCAGCTTCTAATGTCTCTAACCCTGAACTTCCTTTCATGCGGTTACTGAGCTCCTCTCTTTGCTGAGCATCCGAGAAAGCACTGAGGCTGCCTAGTTAGTAACACAGTCTGGGATTTGTGTTTACCCAACAAATCCATTTCTAGTATCCATGGAGATGTGCCTCTAACCGAAGCGCACTTGAGATGCTGGCTGAACTTACACTTCAAGCTCAAGCAGAACGAGTGAAGTGACATTAAACAGGATTATCTTTCTTTTGGTTTTATTATTCGAGTCTCTAAATGAATACATATTAACAAAATCAAGACTTCACTTACTTATATTTTGGTTTAGCCATACATATAAGATAGTTCCATCTCCAGGCACACAAATTACTCCATGGCTTTGGACAACTTTTACTCCATATTGGGAATAAACAGCTTAATACATTACATATTTAGCAAATGCTAGTTAGTTACACATCAGCTCAGTGGAGTGGGGCTCTTTCTGAAGAGCTGACTCTTACCTTCCCTGATACAAGGCTGATATCCAAATGTTCTGGTTTTAAAATTATAATTCACATCTATAAAATGGGGGAGGGAAGAGAAATAAAGACACCCTTTACATAGCACAAAAGGGTGAAACCAGAAAAGACCATGTCTATGAATACATAAAAATGTTAAACCTCTATATATTAAAAACACTAGAAAAATACGAAACAAGTAATGAGTGCTAAAATAAAGCATTTTTATATATATTTACATAAATATATATAATATATAAACATATAGAGCAAATATATGTGATTCAAACTCATACTTGTTATATGTATACTCATGTGTACGTATATGTATATATATGGTTACAAATCTTTCTATGAACTTTTTGAAGTACACTCATACACTTGTGTGTGTGTGTATATATATATATATTACTCATAGCATTAATATATTTGAAATACAAAAAGCTTTGATAAATTAATAAAATGATGAACATGCCAATAGAAAAATAGGCAAAGGTATGAAAAGATAACTTGCAAAAAGAAGTACACAACAATCATATGATAAAACTTATGTTCATTGGTCCTGAGATAATAACAATCAAAGCAATGAGATGGCATTTTTACCTAAGTTTGCAGAGATCAAAAATAAAAGTAATGTCCATGTTGGTGGGATGAAGGAAAGCAGACACACTCACCCATCGCTTCTTGAGGGTAATTGGCTCAAGGTTTTTGGAGGACTATTACATGTACATACGATTGATCCCATAACATTTACTAAGTAAAAATAACAGAGGCATACCAAGGTTCATCATCATGGATGTTTATTATTTGATTGTCAATAATATAATAAATTGAAAACAATATAAACATTCAAAAACAGGAAATTGGTTAAATTATGGTATATACATTTAATGAACTACTATTAACTTTTCAATATTTTATGTCATAGAATATTTAATAACAAGGAAATATGTTCACGATATAATTAATGTTAACTTAAAAAGTAAAATTAAAAATTGTACGTAGGATATGCTGCCACGTTTTGCTTAAAAAACGGGGGGGTTCAAATAATTGCATCATTTCTGAGTTCCTATCAGACACTTTACAGGCATTATTATCTTTACACAAGATTTCAAAATAGGTATTGATGTTCCCATTTTACAATAAGGTTGAGAGAGTTTTAGGGAGTCAGCAATTCACATAAAAAGTATTGGAACGATTGTTTAATCCAGTTGTGTCTGACACCAAAGTTCTGCTCCTTCCACTTCCCTGTGCACCTGCTCCTTGCGGTCTTTTCTCCTTTTCATAAAGCTTCCTGTTCCCACTGGCTTGCAGAATCATTTCAGCCACCCTGACATATATAATAAGCAAGTACAGTAATGTGAGCAGAGTTGGAGTAAACTTCAGCAACAGTTAAGTAATAGAAGTTAAAATTTATGACCGTCTCTGCATGCTAAGTCTATGTACTTTAAATGTTATTAGTTTACTTAATCCTTCCAATAACCCTACATGGTATGTATTATCGTTATTGCCTTAGTCCATTTTCTGTAACTTATAACAGAATACCTGAAACTGAGTAATTTACAAAGTAATAAAATTTATTTCCTACAGTTTGGGAGGCTAGGAGGTCCAAGGTCAAGGAGACACATCTGGAGAGAGTTGTCCTGCTGGTGGGGATTCTGCAGAGTCCCAAGGCACAGTGGCTGAGAGTGCTAATGTGTTCACTTGCTCTCTTTAAAAAGCCACCAGTCCACAACCATGATAAACCATTAATTCATTAACCTGTTAATCCATGAATGGATTAATTCATTCATAAAGCCTCTTAAAGGCCCCACCTTTCAAATACCATAATTGGATTTACTGCCCTTTTAATATTGTTACATTGGGGGTTAAGTTTTAACATGAACTTTGGAGGAGGCAAACATTTAAACCATAGCAATTATTATCCCAATTTTACAGATTAGGAAATTGAGGCACAGAGGGGTCAAGTAACTTACCCAGAGTAACACAGCCAGTAATCGACAAAATTGGGGTTATGAACCCATGGATTCTCACTCAAGAGTCTAATTATAATAAATGAGGTTGAGCATCTCTTCATATGTTTATTGGTCACATGTGTTTCTTCTGTGAAATGACTTCCCATGTCATTTAGCAAGTTTCTCTTTGGAAGGTTTGTCTTTTATCATTGATTGATAGGAGTTCTTTTAGATTCTTAATGCTTACTACTTGATTTTTACATGTGTTGCAAATATCTTTTCTCAATTCATACCCTTTTTTCACTTTCACTAAAATGCCTATATTAATGAACACAAGTATTTTACTTTAATGTAGTCAAGTTTATCAATTTTTTTTCATTTTTATTAATTTTGTATCATGTTTAAGAAGTCCTTTACTATGCCAAAATCAGTTACTATTTTAACTAATAGTACTTTGAGCTAAGGGCTTAAATATCTTAATTTTTTATAGCATAAAAACATTTTGCAATATACTCAATTGCATTAAAGTTCTGCTTCTAACATTTAAGTTTATAATCCACATGGAGCTGATTTTTGTATGTGGTAAGACATAGGAATCCAATTTTATTTGTTCTAAAAGACACAATCATTTTTGCCAGCTTCATTAATTGAAAACTTGCTCCTCTCCTCTCCTCTCTGAACTATAATGCCACCTCTTTTATTTATTGAAACTCCACAAATACCTGGATTGAGTTCTGAGCTATCTATTCCAGCCCATTGGTCAATTTATTTATCCTGCGCTCATAAAACATTTTAAACTAAGTCCCCAAATCTTGTAGGTCAAGTTTTATTTCTTGTTTTCTTACTCCTAACTTCCTAAGTGCCTTGGTTATTCATACCCATTTAATTTTCCATGTAAAAATTAGAATGATCTCATCAATTTCTAAGAAAAACTCACTTGGAATATCATTAGGACTGAAATCAATCTGTAGACCAAGTTGGAAAATTGACATTTTTATGATACTAAGCCTTCCTAGCCATGAACATGGAATATCCCCTTATTTACTTGTCTTCACAAGTATCTTTCAGTGAAGTTTCATACATTTCTATGTACAGTTCTTTCATATTTTATGATGTATTTATCCTAAGTATACATAATTCTTATTATTATGTCTAGTGACTGTTATTTAAATATATATTTGCTAATTGTTGATTGATTGCAATTAGAAATGCAGTTGAATTTTTTTAAATGGAGGCATAATTAATACTAAGTAAAATACATATACCCTAACTATAGTATGATGACTTTAGACAAATGTGTGTTTTCTAATTGCAAAATATACGGAATTTTCTTAAATTAGTTTTTGTTTTAATGTCTAACTTTATTTTGGGAATAAACATGATCTATATAAACTTACTCTTTGTACTAACACTTGTTTTATGGTCAAGCTGATAATCAACATTTGGAAATATTTTATGCATGCTTAAGAAGACTGTGCAACCTCTAATTTTTAGATGCAGAATTCAATATAGGGCCGGCCTGGTGGCGCACTGGAGAGTGCACCACTTGGGAGCGTAGAGGTGCTCCCGCCGAGGGTTCGGATTCCATGTGGTGACCGGTTCCCACTCACTGGCTGAGCGTGGTGCGGGCGCAACACTGAGGGTTGCGATCCCGTTACCGGCCAGTAAAAAAGACAAAAAGGAAAAAAAAAAAAAATTCAATATATGTCCATTATACAAGGGTACTTCAAAAAGCTCCTAGAGAAATGGAATTTTAAAATAATATGAATCTGTCCATGAACTTTTTGAAGACCTGTATATATCAGTCTTACATTTTGTTGCTCAAATCTTCTATATTTTTGCTGACTTTTTTGTCTAGCTGATCCCTTAAGTGAGAAGAATAGTTCTACTATTCGTTCTATAATTTTTTGCTTTATATATATTTAAGCTACTCTATTCAGGGCATACTTGTTTAGAAATATCATATTTTACTAAGGAATTACATCTTTTCTGTGGTGAATTTTTCTATATTTAATAAACTGTTTTGTCTAAAGTTTATTTTGTAGATATTCATGTAGCTATCTCAGTTTCCTTAGAATCAGTATTTGCCTGATGTATTTATTTTTGAGTTTTTACTCATAGGGCTGCCATGCATAGTAATACTGGCAGTACGCTATGCAACTCTAGGGAGTGCCATTGAGAGAGACTGCCACGTGAACGGCATCTACTAGGTTATGTATACGTAAGGTTTCCATGTTCTTATGCTTTATGTGAATCTTTTATAATCAGCACAGAGCTGGAGCTTGATTTTTATCCAGTCTGACAGTCTGTTCTTTAAATGGAAAGTTTAGACCAACTATATTCATTGTGATTGTTGATATATTTTTTTCTGTTATCTTACTTTTTATTGCAAGTGTTCTACTTTTTCCTGTTTCATTTTAATATTTCTGATTTAAAGCAACATATATATATATATATGTATGTATAACGTCTATCTATAGATCTACCTATTTTTATATACATAAATCTTACCTCTAACTAGACAAGAATTTTAGCACACGTTCATGACGTTTGGACTTCCCTCAACCAGCAATGCCAATATGTTGACACTATGTAGAGTTTTAGTTCTGAGATATTTTGGAGATAGTCTTTTGTTTTTGTTTTTTTCCCTGATATTAGGTTCTTTTCCATTCAGAAAACAACAAACTTTGCCAAGGTTTCCTAGATTCATTGATGTATTTTCTTTTCTCTTTTCTTTTACTTTTCCTTCTTTTTTTTTTTTTTTTTTTTTTTTTTTTTTGGTTTTTTTTTTTTTTTTTTGGG
>NW_007726200.1:141597-152109 GCF_000696425.1 Galeopterus variegatus
TAGATTCATTGATGTATTTTCTTTTCTCTTTTCTTTTACTTTTCCTTCTTTTTTTTTTTTTTTTTTTTTTTCTTTCTTGGTTTTGTTTCGTTTTGTTGAGTACTTACTTTTAAAGTATTTTCAATGTGATTCTTTTTCACATTAAAACCTTGTATACCTAAGAATATTTTTATCGCAGTAACACATTTGAATGACAAATTAGTTAAATCTAAAATTTTATCTTCAAATTTCTTTCCTTAGGTATTTTAAAAACATTACTCCATTGCCTCTGGCACTCAGTATCACTATTGAAAAGTCTGATGTCATTTGTGTCTCTATCTGTGATATTCTTAAGTCTCCGTATAATGTATCTGTGTGTGAATTTTTAAAAATATATATTCCCAATTTGGCCCTCTGTATGCCATTTCAATTTGGGGCTGTTCTTTCTTTAGAAAATTTTCTCCATATTTCTTCAAATATTTTCTCCTCTCCATTTTTATATTTTCTCCTTCAGCAATTCCAAGTTTCTAAAAACTGGTACTTCTGTTAACTCTAGCTCTGAACTTTTACATTTTCTACCACTTTCTAGAAGCATTCTTTAATCTAGTCTTTTAACTAACTAATTCATTCTTTAGCTGTATCTATGTCACTAGTTCTACTCAACTCTTACATTTTTTATCCTAATATTTTAGACGATTTTTTGAGGGATTTTTTGTTTGTTTGTTTGTTTCATATGCTAATCCATTTTTTCTCAAGTAGGATGTTTATTTTAGAAAATATAAATTCTTGGTCCTTCTGTTTTAATATATCTGCTTCCAGGGGTATTTGTAATACAATTTGTGGTTCTCTTTTTGAGGTTGTTTACTCCTCATATGTCCCCTACCCAACCATGATGTTGAAATACCCAAGGCGCTATCCTAAGCCTTCATCTTATCTCTGCACATGTTCTCTTTAGACTACCTCATCTGCCTTGGATGTCTCATAGATATCTCTGTCATACTCTATTCAAAACTGCTTCATTGATGCTTACTCCACCCTAACAAATATTCTACATGATTTATAAATTGTTCAATCTTCTATGCAGTTCCTCAAGCTCAAAACATAGGAGTCCCCCTAGAACTTTCTGTTTTCTTCAACCCCTATAGCCAATCATTTACCAGCTTCTGTCAGTTCCAGCTCAATGACGTATCTTGCTTTTGCACTCTTGCCTCGTTTCCACTGCCACTACCTCAGTGTAAGCAACCACCATTTACATCCTGGTCCACCTTAGCTAGTCTTTCTGTTTCTACTCTTGCCTCCCCCGTCAACTCTTTTGGCCATTTTGCTATACGGCAACACAAATTGTCATGCAGGTATGTACACACACACACACACACACACACACACACACACACACAGCTTTGAACTCTCTAACGACTTCTCATTGCATTCAGTATAAAATCGAATCTCTTTACCAAGGCCGACAAAGTCACACATGATTCAGCTCTTGCCCATCTCTCCAGCCTCATCTCATACCACCCCCTTACTCACAATCTGTGCTCCAGACACACTGATCTGCTTTCAGTCCCAAGAACATGCTATGCCCTACCTGGTCACAGGACTCTGCACACCTGTTCCCACTGAAATGCTCTTACTCCTTCCTCTTTATTTTGCTATCTCCTTCTCATCCTTTAGGTCTCAGCCTCAATGTTACCCTCAGACAGATCTTCCATGTCTTCCCTAAGTGCAGCAAGTCCTCCCTTCTTAATCTCTGCCTTAGCCTCTTGCCTATTTCCTGCACAGTGCATATCATATTGAGTAATTTTTTTGTTTACAATTTTTTAGGTTTTCTCCCCCTTTAGGATTTAAACTCCATGAGGCAGAGATTTCACATAATAGACACCCAATTAATATTTGTTGGATGGATAGTCAGACCATCCTCGAGACTATAAAGTCATGAGGTGCCAAATTTCTGCTTTACCACTAATAGTGTCATCTAGAAAGTCATCTAACCCACTCTGAAATAAATTACAGTATTATGAACAACATGTTTGCCATTTGTTTCTCTCCTTCCAGTTTATTTCTCCATGATTTTGTTCTCCATCAAAACTTCTTTTATTGTAATGTCAAAACATGAGCTTCCCTAATGAAAATTTTAGCAATGACTACCATGGATGTTTGATATACATATTTTTCTTACTTGAATAATCACAAACACATGTCGATACAGCTATTAAGGAAAAAGATGTTTTTCCAGCAGCTGTTGACTTCATCAATTTCACCATGTGATGAGTCACTCAAACTTCCACAGAGCTAGAAAGTTACAACTAAGGAAGTAGCATTTTTTTTTTTTATTGTGCTGAGAGAGGACGGGGAAGAGTTAGACATGGAGAAAGTGAATAAAATCAACTGGAATGAAGGATTTGATGCTACAGAAAGTTGAATAATTTACGTGTCAAACGGAAAACTCTGTACACTTACCTAGTACTTTAATAGAACTGGAAAACATGTGAAAACTGGCATAAAGGGTGGGGTATTTACAACAGGAAGAAGAGAGTCATTAAAAAGAAAAGAGGTAACAGCTGCCTCTCTGAGCCACTCTATGAATGGCCAACAAAGAAACCTACTCCTTTTCTTCAGTTGCATTAATATGATGCCAACTGTTAATAAGATAATAACTATCCCAGGCATTAGTCAACGTCCTTCGTGAGAGGATATTCCTTAAATTCCCCCATCAAATTGCACAACCTCTTGGAAAAGGTGAGATTTAGTTACCTTCCAACTCTAAACTGGAAAGGTCTGTTGACTGTATATCACAAGTAAGCACTCTGTGAAGTGCACAGCACAATATGCACTTCGATGGATATAATCTGGCTTGACGGTGACTTTGTTCTTTGCCTCATTGTCTTTCATATTGACCTCAAAATAATAATAGGTTTGAATTTATTAAACACATATCATCCTTCAGGCGATGTACTAAGAATTCTACAAATGTTACTAACAACAGTCCTACGTCCTATATGTTATATCTAGTCAAGTGGATACCGTTGCTCTGTTTTACAGATCAAAAAATAGAAGCTCAGAGAGGTTAAGTAACAACTTACTCAAGGTTACCTAATGAGTTTTTAGCACCCATGATTATTAGCTTCAAAGCTCTTCTTTCAGGAGAAACTCGTTATATGCCTGGGAGAGAGAGCAAAAGTATGGTGCATTTGGCAGTATAACAATAGCATTGTGTATCGTCAATAGGGAAAAAAGAAGAGTAAATGGTTAAAAGCCATGCAAGTCATGTATTCCCTAATTTAAGGTTCTGTTAACATTGCTGCTCACTTTTTTCTTTCAGCAGGTATTTATAGGGCAACTATTTAGTGTGGTAGGGAATAAAAAGACAAGTAAGACAGAGATGAGCAAGACAACAGGCTTTGTCTTCATGGGAGCTCAGTGAAGCTTCTATGAAGGCAACTCCAAGATGATATTAATATTTTGCTATTTTTGAGAAAAGAACTTTTTGTAATACAATGGCTTTAAAACTGTGCCCTGTATAATCCAGAAGTATTCACTAGTTCCTCTAAGATGAAGGAGGTGGACTAGGGGTAGGAATCAGAAGAATGGTGTCTACCATTTTCCCTCCATCAAACAAGTTCTGGTATAATTTTTTCATATTAATTTTTATCATAACATTTTGGTGGACCAAACAGTTTCATCGTTAAGAAAATTTGAAAACTATGGATTGACTTAGTGAAATAAATACATACTTTATACCAACTTAGGTCTTACGTGAAATGTTGATGTTTGCTTTTGTGATAATCACTCAAATATATTCTAATAATATTTTTTGAAGATTCAGGCTTACTAGAGCAAATGACCAAACGAAAAATATCTCTCAAACCCATGAGTAAATACCAATTAAAATATATGATAGCCTTGCAAATTCTCACACTCTTATTCTAACAGAAATGAGTAATGACTTGAGTAGGATGAGAAGGGAAAAAGTGGTAGTGCCATTTACATTCCTGAGGAGGAAAGAAATTTAACGGTGAGGTTACTGGCATTACGACTAATACCTAGGATGATGTCAAATATTGCTCAGGCAAATTGCAAATAAAATACCAGCCTTCATTATTTACTGCAAAAAGTTCATGGAAAGATTCTTATTGTCTTTCAATTCTATTTTTCCATGAACTTTTTTTTCAAGCCTACATTTGACTAGAACAGTTTCTCTATATCTTCTTATTTCACTTTCAAACTTCAACCTTAAACAATAATAAAAGCAAATAATTAGCCATCGTGTAGCAGGAAAAACTTCGAACTTAGAAGCAGGAACCTGTAATGAAATCCTCAACCAACTTAAGAACCAGATGTGTGACCTTGGATAAGTCACATAACTTGACTACATTCTCCAAACCAGCAACCACAATACCTCCTATTTCATTAGATTGTCATGTGAATGGAAATGTGAAAATGCCTAAAACAGAGGCAGACCTCATGGGAATTAGAAAGTTTCAGGCAGCACCTCACTCCATCACCCTATCTCATTCTTTCTAGCACCCCAGGGTCACTTACCTACTTTTCTTAACACATCCAATCTTTTCCCCTGCCTCTCTTCATAGACCAGGTTTCTTCTGGGCTCATCGATAGGGACTAAGTCAAAAATTCCCCAAATCTACCTGACCTTTTACTTCAAGAACCCATCATTATCTGGCTTTCACTTCTGTGTTTCTATATTCACGGACCCAAGGGGGACACCTGATTGGCTCAGACTAGATTATAGATTGACTCTTCCTATAATTGTTGTCCATCCCAGTCCAATCAGCGGCAGCTATGGGAGCACAGTCACCTGATTTGAAGAGTTGCCCATTCACGGGGTTGTGGAAGGAAGGGGAAGCTAATTAGAAACAGGGATGGGACAGACCGAATTAGAAACTGGCAAGCATGTCTGTTGACAACCTAAATATCTATAAAACGCTAATCTTCCAAACTCTCCCACATGTGTCCTCCTGTGTCCCCATGAAATAGGAAGGGAGGTATACTCATAAGCCCATTTTACAGATGGGAAGAATAAAGCACCGAGGACAAATGACTTACCCACAGTCACTTAATGAGTCACGGGTAATGAGAAATAAATCCAGATTGAGAGCTTAGGCTGCCTGGTATCTCTCTAACAATTAAGATTGCAAAAATTTCAAAAAGGATATAGCCAGTGCAATAAATGTTGTATATGTGTCAATTGTAGAGGCAAAGGCAGGCACAGAGAGAAGAGACTATCCGAGTTCACTAGAGTAAGGGAATAAACCAGCTTAAAATAGACTTCTATCTCAACACAGTCATACTTTCACTCCTGGACAACTTCCTGCCTGTACAGTAACATTAATGCCAGTGAAGAAAAGAACCTGAAGGTTAAATTCTTGGCCCCAGCTCCAGATGGAAAAAGAGAACTCCAGCACCCCCCATAATTCAGTCAATAAATAGATGCTTCTTTCATACAAGTCTCAGAAAACACAGTTAATATTCAGCCACTACCCACAAATGAGTTATCTTACTGTAAAGGACATAACTATTTCATTATCTGTGCAATTTAAATGAAACATGCTGAAGAGAGAAGAGGCACAAAACAGCTGCTACCAGAAGTTTCAATAAAAGATCACTGCTGGGCACACTTAGAACTGTGGGACCATTATGAGACATAAATGTCTCCTGGCTGATGGTGGGGGGTGGGTAAGGGACGGAAGGGAGGTTCTCTCAGCTTTAAGCAGCAGAGTGCCGTGAGAAACATCATTGGCATGAGGTCTGATTGCCTGCCAAGCAAATTGGGGAGTTGTCACAGTTCCCACCCTATGGTCCAAGCTCATTTGTAAAATAGAGCAAAGGGGGGCCCAGTGTTTTGAGAATGTCAATGCAAAATTATAATAATTACTTATTACATAATACAGTTATTAAAGTATCTTCTGTGTTGTTCAAGAAACAAGGCATATACATTGATAAAGAAGATTGGGGTAATGGACATAATTGTGTTTTCTTCTTGTAACTTTCCCAGGCAGAGAACGTTTCTTAGGTCCCCGAGGCCTTGAGGCATTTTATTTTTATCTCCATTGGACTGTAAACTACTCGGGGCAGAGACCCCATTTTTAGGCATCATTGTATCCATAGAATTCAGCATAGTGACTGGCACAATAAATATCTGCTAAACTAAACTGATTTCCTATTATAGATTTTACCATGATGTATTCTAAGTTCTGCTATAGGCATACAATACTTGTAAGTTCTCAAAATGGAGAGAACAAGTCTGGTGCCTTTGTATCTTTATAACTCTGGAACTGTGCTGTTCAATAGAATTTTCCGGGATAATGAAAATGTTCTACTTCCACTATAACAAATGGAAAGTTTGTAAAGGAAATTTCCTCCTTTAAGAAACTATACAGGCAATGTCCAATAGGAGCCACTGGGTACATGTGACTTGAGCACTTGAAATGTGGATAGTGTAACCGAAGAAATAATGTTTTTATTTTATCTAATTTTGATTAGTTTAAATTTAAAGCATCCTCTGTGGCTCCTGGCTACTATGTTGGGCAGAGCAGCACTAGAGCCTAGGATGCTGTTTGGCACATAGTAGTTGCTATTTGAATGTTTCTTAATGAGTGAATGACTGCACATGCCTAATCCCTCCCTAAACCTACATCCCACCAAACAGCTCTCAGCTGCAGAGTGCTCAGAGCATTTAGCATGTTCCCACTCACTTGGCTCAGCTAGGGTTAAATACATAATTGAAAAGAAAAGAGAATTCAGTCATTCACTGGATATGTGAAGAAAGTCTTTTATGGCTAATTTGAAAAATATACTTCAAAGTAACCAACTCACTGAAGAACAAGTCATCTATAAGCTGTATTTTCACCCAAGTGTTACTGCTTAGGGCAGAATGGTCAGGTAGAAAAACAATGTGCCTGGGTTCTAGTTACACTCAACTGTCTACTGACTGATTGGCACTGGAGCTAAATTGACATGAAAAGCACTGGACTTTTCTTAGCTACAAAATGGGAAAATCCTAGGTACCATGCCTCATTTCCAAAATGTTGTCAAGAGCAACTGAGATGACTCGCATGAAAATACCTAGTGCTAAGCAAATGTAGATTATTATTAAAATGTTACTTTTGAATTAAGTAATGGTTTAAATGACCATTATCATAGGAATGGTGTTTGTGTTATTGGCAAATAATAGAATATATATTTTCTTGCACAATAAAGACGTACATGTGCCCAAAAAAGGCAAATTATTTTATTTCACTTCAAGAAGATTTCCATTTATTTCTGTGCCACTTCATATCTCAGCAGGTCATATTCTGCTTGCTGGATAGTTTCAGGTGACAATTCTACAGCTATTCCACTCTCCCATCTCTTTTTTATGTCATTGGATGTGGCTGCTGGCACATGATGGTTAGTTACACTGTAGGGACTGTCTTTGTAGCTAGTGTTGACATATTATTTTCCTGCCCACTCCTCCAAGGGGAAAAGTTCACATTGTGTTTCTTAAGGCCCCTTGAAGAGTGATTACAGGGGATCCTCTCAGAAGTGGAAGGAATGGGAAAAGCAAGACCAGAAAGCAATCTGGGGTACATCCTCCAAGACTGGGAAGAAGACAGCAAAGGCATGTGGACTCCACAGGCACTGGGAGTCTGTGCCTTGGTCCCTTGCAATACCCCAAGATGTGATAGGACCTCAGTAGGAAACAGCCATCTAGACTTCCTAAGGATGCTGGGCCCTGAGCACTAGGCTCCCAGCCTTGGCAATGACCCCACTGCCCCAGAATTTCAGCTCCAGCAGAGCCTCAATCCTTAAGGAATCATACACTGAGGCACATCAGATGTGATCTTTGGAGACCAAATACAGGCATTCACATGGCACCAAGTAGGAGAGCATCATAACCTTTCCACCAGTCAGGCCAAATGGGGCTTTGGAGCATGTTAAATTTATTTAGATAAAGGAAAGAAATGTAATATTACTCATATCCTGTGTTTTAAAGAAAAATCATACTGCTGCCTGCTTTATGACTGTGCTTCAAAGTAGGGCAGGCTTCCATTCCACATTTTTTGCAGAGACCATAGTGAGGTGGCTTTTTGACTCAGCCTTTGTCACAGCCCCCACCTCCATAGAACTGTGAGGGCTGAGCAGCAGACAAGTCCAGTTACACTCACTAGGCTGTGTTCAAAGCCAATGTTTCTCTCTAACCCTCAAACAATTTTCTTAGAGCAAGTGAGTGTACCTAGGGAACTGACTTAAGCAAATGTGGTTGTTCACGAGTTGTAGGTTTCTCTGGCAGACATCAATTGCCTCCTGAAACTGCAAACACGTAAGAATTATGACTCTCCCCCTCCTCTCAATCTCATTACCAAGTGGCATGTTATGTTGAAAGCACATTTGAGGCCAAAGATGCCACTTGTTCAATTACTCATTAAAAGTGGTCTTCAAAATGACTACATAACCAGACACAATAAGCACAATGAAGTCCCAAGCAACACCAGGCATGAAAGAGTCACTCAAAGCAGATGCATCGGTATTCTGGGGAAGAATTCAGCTAACCCTCTGGTCAGAAGTCAAGCAGCAGGATCCTCTGTGCAGCTATTGAATGAAGCCCTGCCCCAGGAATGCCCCCATGAAGGGGCACACTGTTGAGCTCTCTCCAGATTCCTGCTCTCTCCGGATTCCTACTCCCTGCTGTTTATACGATGGCAAAAGTGCCTGTACAAAATTTCCAGCTAATCCACATATCTTGATCACCACTAACTTCACCAATGAATATTTATTTCCAAAATCTCTTATCCTAGCCAGCTGACTTCCCTGTGTTCACTGGAGATAAAGCTATAATGCGACGGCTGGTTGGGGATGTTCAAATGCTAGCTGAGGATCCCTGGAGAGTGAATTTCTTAGCTATTTCAAAAGTTAACTATCCACCACTAAGGTTTTCTCTAAAATAGACACACACATTCCTCTGCTAGTGCTAAAGGATTATAAAATAATTTACAGAGAATATAACAGTACTACTTCTCCTTCAGAACAGTTCTCTCCCTAATGGCTGAGAGGTTTCAACTCTTGCTTCTTGCCGGATATAGTGCTTAACCTTGGAGTTCAGTGTTTCCTTTCATTGTCTTTCCTCTAAGTTTCCCATACAAATAAGCCTCTAGTGAACCCACAGAGCCAGCTACAGAGAACCTCACATGTGTGAAATCACAGTGAGCACACAGCTTACGCACACCCTGCCTCAGGATTTTCCCAGGCAGCTAAAACATGCAGGAGCCATCCTTCCAAGCAAGTACAAACCTGGAAGTGCTGCTCCAAATCTTCAGGGTCCTCCCATCTTCAGTTACCTATTTGACCCACAATGTTTCTTCTCCCTGGCATGGGGACACCTGGAATTCGCACATGGGACCCTAGACATCCTGGTGCCTGTAATATACTGGTTTTTCTTCTTTCTTCTAGAAGCAGAGGATTGTAATAAAGTGTGTTTCTAACAACAAAGTCCACTGCATAGATCATCACTATGCAATGATGAGCTAAGACTAACAACAAATAGTTTTGCAAATCCCTTTCTTTGAATTTTCTTCCTTTAAGAAGAAAAACAGGTTTTCTGCCCTGTTTTGAAATATGTGCCTCCTTTATGTACTGTTTCTCAAACTGTGAATGCTGACCTATGGTTTTACTCTGATCTGGTTGCTATATCAAAAAAAAAAAGTCATAGACTGGGTGGCTTATAAACAGCAGAAATTTCTCACATCTCTGGAGGCTGAGAAGTCCAAGATGAAGGCACCAGCAGATTTGGTGCCTGGTGATGGGCCTCCTTAGAATCCAGGCTTTTCACTGTGTCCTCACATGGCAGAAGTGGGGCAAGGGAAGAAGGAGACAAGGGAGCTTTCTCAGACTGTTTTTGTAAGGGCGCCGATGCCATTCAGGAGGGTTCTGCCCTCATGACCTAATCACCTCCCAAAGTCCCATGCGTCCTTATACCATCACCTTGGGGGTTAGGATTTCAATACATGAATTGGCGGGGGGACAAACATTTAGACCATAGAACCTACTATACAATTGTGAAATTGACTTACTAGATAATGACTTTCATTTAGTAATGGAAATATAACTAAATGAAATAGAATAGAAATATCAGAGTAGGTCACAGATAGCAAGGCTAATAGGATGAGTTTAATAAGATTTGTTTCACTTTTATGAGAGTGTGTCTAGTGAGTTGCAGTATAAACCATATTTCTTACTACAGATAATATCAAAAAAATTTTTAACCACTGCCATAATTTATTTGTAGATAAATTTTCTTTGGATCCCAAATAAAGTAAAAAAAAAGTTCCAATGGGAAATTGCCATGTGTCTATCAAGATTAGCTAGGGAAGAGCTTGCCAGTTAGCTCAATTGGTTAGAATGCAGTATTATGACACCAGCGTCAAGGGTTCAGATCCACACACTGTCCAGCCACCAAAAAAAAAAAAAAAAAAAAAAAAAAAAAAAAAAAAAAAAAAAAAACCCCAAAAAAAAAAAAATTTTTTTTTTTTTTTTTTT
>NW_007726200.1:152136-245029 GCF_000696425.1 Galeopterus variegatus
GGTTTAAATAGAGAATTTGAACCCCCGCGCCAAGGGTTTGAGCCCCCCCCCCCCCCCCCCCCCAAAAAAAAAAAAAAAAAAAAAAAAAAAAAAAAAAGATTAGCTAGCTAGGGAGGGAGGTTGAAAGAAAAGTTCATCATGATCCCAAAACATCTGCCCAGGCTATTTTCTGGAAAAGTGGAGTCTTAATTTGCATTCTCCCAGAAGCAGACCCTAGGCAAGGATTCACAAGTGAGTGCTGTAGTTAATCTGAGAAAAGACAACATCTGGGAAGTAGGAGTGACAGAGGGAAGGGAAGGCAGCTGTAGGGTAGCTATTAAGTCAGCCATTAAGGCAGCTTATGTGCAGGGAAAACTCGGGGAAATAACACATGCTACAGAATTATCGCATCCAAGGGACAAGAGAACAAGTATTTATACCCAACTGCTGAGTTGGTTGAAGGCTGTGGCTCAGGCTGGGGTGGATGTGGTGGGTGTTAATTCCCTGGCTTGTCTGCTCCTGGGCAGAGAAAGCCAGAGAAGTTTCCACTGTTCTGGGGGTGGGGTGAAAAGTCTTGGGCCCCGAGATGCAGATATTGAAAAGTTTGAGGGTTATGGGCAGAGCGTTCATGGCACCTGTTCAGATGGCCTGATCCAACAGAGACTCCCCTAAAAGGCCAGGGCATCCTCTACATATCTGTCCACTCACACTCACCTTGGAGACAATTATTTCCTTGGCTAGAGACCCAGGTGTAACTAAGGATGAAAAGGAGCATGAGTAATATCAAGTATTATTTGGTATTAACGTTTGGCAGCAAATGAGTGGGTGAAACATTTTTGGTTGTCCTAAAATTTTCACCACTTTGTCATGAGAACAGTCTGCATAGGCCTAAGAGAAAAACCCTGATTTGGGCAGACTTTAAGCTACTCATGCTAGTTTCCCTGGATCAGAATAATCAGCCACATTCTCCAACTTTGCCTCCCAGATTTAGTAGTGAGCCTAAAATTCTGCACCATGAGCTCCTGTATGGTTTGTGAATTAGCCCGCTCTACTGGCCTCGGCTTCCCCTGCCAGCTGGAGGGAAAGAGGCGGCCAACTGTGGTCCCCTTAGCCTGAGACCCTCTTCAGCTCCAGTACTGGTGCCTAAGTTGTATCAGTCCAGCTCCCTGGGCTCCTACCACCATGAGAAGAACAGGAATTTGCTAAAGACCCATGGTCACTTGGATTCACTGACCTGCGATGGTCAAATCCAAAGTATCTCCACATCCTATGGTGGGAAATGCCCCATCTGAGGGAGAAATTACTTATAGGTGTGGAGCAATTCTAGAGGACTAACAAGGGGGACTGGTGATTCCATGCTTCTTTATTAATCACGCAATTGCTGATGCATATGGGAGTTCATGACTCACAGGATGCCAAATTGCCTAGCCAAAAAAACAGGATGGAATTACCAAGACAGCTTTAGATCTGTGGTGGAATAGACCTTAGAAACTCAACCACTATGTTTACTAGATTCAAGGAAAGAGAAAAGGGGTGTGTATGACTCTGCATTTCTCAACCCAATCAGTTGAAGAAACTGGAGATCTTTATGCTACTTAGCTCCAGGGTTACTTTCACTGAGTCTGGCAGAGCACAAAGATCCCTCTTCATCAGGTGACATGGTCTAGAACTTGACTTTACACATCATGCCCAGAGCATTTGTCTCAGACACTGAGAATTTACCCAGATCCCAGGCTACAGCTTCTCCCAGTTGGTTGTATTGGCCAAGGAATCATGACTGAGTTTCTGCCTTGGAGTTCCTGAGATTACTCTGGACTCTCCCAGGATTAGAAACTGTTTGAGCCCAGATCATTAGGCTACAAACTTTCCACCTTGCAACCCTACCTGATTCTTCGAAGTCATCCCAGGGGACTGAACCCTACTTTCCATATCTCTGCCACAGGCCTCTTCCAACTCAACAGACTCTTTTGGAGGCAGACACAACTGATTACCTGACTTCAAGACTCCTCATTGCTTGAAGGCCAGCACCTGTGCTGGACCTACCAGGCCCTCGGCTCTAATATCAGCTGATATGGTTTGAATGTTTGTCCCCTCCAAACCTCATGTTAAAGTTTAATCTCCAATATGGTACTTGAAAAGTGGGGCCTTTAAAAGGTGATTGGACCATGAGGGCCATGCCCTCATGAATGGATTAATTCAATTCATGGATTAGTGGGTCAATGGATTAATGGGTTATCATGGGAGGAGACTAGTGTCTCTATAAGGAGAGGAAGAAAACATGCTCTTGCTTTTACACTGTCTCCAGATGATACTCTGTGCCACCTTGGGACTCAGTGGAGAGTTCCAACCCAGAAAAAGGCTCTAACCAGATGTGCCCCTGGACCATGGACTTTTTCCAAAGCTGTAAGAAATAAATTTTATTTCTTTATAAATTACCCAGTTTCCAGTATTCTGTTATAAGCAATAGAAAAGGGACTGATGCACCAGCCAAGCTGGGAAGTGGACTTTGGCCACTGTGGCATTGACTGGCTAGTTCGTGCATGAAACTCCTTTACCTTTCCTCCTGGGCACGCAACTAGACTACATGCCCCAGCCTTTCTTGTAGTGCCCATGTGCCTCTGATCTGGCACTGGAATGTGGGCAGAAATAATGTGCTCTATTTCCAGGCCTGAGCCATAAAATCCTCACACGTGATCCTCCGCTCTTCCTCTATGTGTTGTCTGGATATCTAGACCAAAGGCATCCATGAAAACCATGTGTTGAAGGGCAGAGCATCTCTTAGCTTGGGTCCTCAAAAGACCACCTAGAGGAAAGTGCCATGCCCCATCCCAGCCCGCTCTGCAGCACTAATGGGCTTTTATATGAGTAAGAAACTTCCATTGTGCTGAGCTCTAAGATTTCAGGGTTTATCTGTTACAGCAGTTGGCCTTACATTACCCAACAGTCACCCATGACAAAGGCTAGGCTTGCAGCCAAGTTAGTGACCCCAGCTGTCTGAAGCCCACTGCCCCCTCCCTCACAGTTGTGAAGGTCCCAGCTTTCCTTCCTGCCCAAGGAGGTGCTTTTAGACATATAGGGTGAGCAGATAGATGGGTGAGAGGCACCGTCAGGATATGTTTCCCAGGGGAAAAACGTTGACTTTTCCATGTTTTGTAATCAGAATTTTCCATGGTCACACAGTGAGTCAGAGGCAAGGCCAGGATTTTGTCCTCCCTCTGCTGGAGCCTCTCTCCTGCTGCACAGTGGGGTCTAAGCTCCATTCTTAGGGACATGGGGGGACAATAATGAGAAGGGTCGTGAATTCAGGATCCTACCTTCTGACAGAGACCATCGTGGAGATTGAGCACGCCAGCTTCAGACAAGTCAGGAAATTCAAATCAGCTGGACAATCCCTTTTTGGTTTAAATATAGTATTATTTCACTCTCCCAAGTGGTTTTATCCCATCAGTGTTTTCAGGTTACTATAAATACACATTCCCATTATTTAATCTGTAAACTACATTGCCTGACTCATTTGTACAAAGAAGCCAATTGAGAAGTTCTGCCCTGTGGTGTCATCTCACTTAGCAGCTCTAACCAGGTGCCTTAAGGCTCCAGACTCTGTGCCTGCTCACCACAACCAGCTTGTTTCTTCCACAAAAGGTTCATGCAGCTCCTGTTTAGTGTGTCCTCAGGGAATTGAGGAATGCTTCCTCGGCCTACCCTGAGGGGAAAGATTCCTCAGGGCAACGTAAAAGGCACAGGGCAAAGAAAGAGAAGGCAGCTCACAACACATAGCAGGCCTCCGTCTGCAGAGAAACGGCTGGGCCTGGGAGCGGGTGTGTGGCAGAGCCTATATTTAGTTCATGTGTAACATCTTTGCACCTCAGCGCCATCTCTCACGATAGCCAGGGCCTGTGAGATCGAACGTTTTTCTCATTGGAGCAGGGCTCTGACTCACAAGTTTTAAAAAAAAAATGAGAACAATAAGACCCAAGGGAACAAGAGAATTCCAAAAGAGGAAAAAAAAAAAAAAAAAGGAAAACGTCAAGCATTCCTGCAGGCTGAATAAAAAGACAGCAGGCCTGGAAAAGTTTTCTAGGAAGGCTTCAGTAAGCTCTTATTTGATAGAGCACAAATTCGAATTGCACCAAATGGCTAGTTTATAATTTCCACTGGGATCTGAAAAACATAAGCTTAGTTTTATAATGAGTGTTTGAAAACTGAGGACCTCTAAGTGCCAACTAGAGAACAGCCTGTGTCTCACTGCCAACAGCCTTTGAGGAACTGACTCCTAATTGCAGAGGTACCACACACAAGCCAAGCGGTGGCCTGTTTGAATTTAGATCTTGACCTCCAGAAGAGGTTAGAGACATATTAAATATTTTTCTACCAATTCTCTTTTAATTCTGTGAATAATTTACTGTGGGGCTTAGCAAACTTTTCTGGGCCAGACAGTAAATACTTTTAGGCTTTGCAAGACATATGGACTTTTTCACAACTAGTAAACTTTGCCATTTTAGCACTAAAGCAACCAGAGACAATAAGTAAATGAATGGGCATGGCTGTGTTCCAATAACACTATTTTATTGGGAAAAAAAATTAGGCAGCGGGCCAAATCTGGCCTGTGGCCATAGCTGACCCCTGACTTAGTGGTCAGAACCAGTGTCAATGAGGCTGGGCTCACAAATATCACCCAGGGCTTTAGCCGGTCCTATGGCCAGAGCCACCCCACCCCGACCCCTGCATGCTGTCTCAAACCCCTTCTCCTGGCCAATGAAGATCAAGCAAGAGAAGATGGATCTATCCACATATTTGTAACAGCACCACAGGATTATCAACTCAAACTCTAACTTTGTAGGAAACAGAAAGTTACTGGAAATCTGAAAATGTTTTCATATTTCTTTAACTTTGAACCCAAAGGGAGAATGAAGTTTCTTGAAACTCCTGCATCCACTGACAGGAGCTGGAGTCTAAGCCAACTTATCTGAAGTTGGACCCTTTGTAAGACCTGGTTTTCTTGATTTTTGTTAGGCCATGTTCCACCATTATATAATATTTGGTTTCTAGGAAGTACTCAGACCCAGAGCTGGGTGAGCAATGTTTGTGGAGCTGGGGTCTGGAAGACTCAATTAGTTCTTGCCTAATGCTATGATCTGAACGTTTGCCGCCTCCAAAGCTCACATGGAATCTGGT
Organism: Galeopterus variegatus; assembly: GCF_000696425.1. Classification (NCBI taxonomy): domain Eukaryota; kingdom Metazoa; phylum Chordata; class Mammalia; order Dermoptera; family Cynocephalidae; genus Galeopterus; species Galeopterus variegatus. Next base: position 157,291 of record NW_007726200.1, read on the forward strand.
TCCCCACTGTAACAGTGTTAAGAGGGTGGGAAATCAGACTATGGTATCTGAAAGGTGGGGCCTTTGGGAAGTGATTGGATCATGAGGACTCTGCCTTCATGAATGAATTAATCCATCTATGGATTAAGGGGTTAATGGATACGTGGGTTATCACAGAGCAGCACTCATGGCTTTATAAGGTTAGGAAGAAGCAAGTTAGCATCTATGGTCTCCCTCAGACCTTGCTATACAATAGCCTGTGTCGCCACAGGACTTTGTAGAGTCTCCACCAATAAGAGGGCCCTCACCAGATGTGCCCTCTTGACTTCCCAGCCTCCAAAACATAAGGAATAAATTCTGGTTCTTTATAAATTACCCAGTTTCAGGTACTCTGTTAATAACAGAAAACAGACTAATACACCTAAGCACCAGTGTTAATGGATGGTTGAATGGACCACCCAAATTGTAGACATTTCTACTTTAAAAATACATGGTTGAGGGGCCGGCCTGTGGCTCACTCGGGAGAGTGTGGTGCTAGTAACACCAAGGCCACGGGTTCGGATCCCATATAGGGATGGCCGGTTGGCTCACGGGCTGAGCGTGGTGCTGACAACACCAAGACAAGGGTTAAGATCCCCTTCCCGGTCATCTTTTTATTAAAAAAAAAAAAAAATACATGGTTGAGGGGCCGGCCTGTGGCTCACTCGGGAGAGTGTGGTGCTAGTAACACCAAGGCCACGGGTTCGGATCCCATATAGGGATGGCCGGTTGGCTCACGGGCTGAGCGTGGTGCTGACAACACCAAGACAAGGGTTAAGATCCCCTTACCGGTCATCTTTTTATTAAAAAAAAAAAAAAATACATGGTTGAGGTTCTTTGGGAAAATAACAAAAGGAATTACCTACTCTATAATGGTACACAGGTTTATAAATAACTCATGTAGGCATGTATAACTAATGCATTTTCTCTGGGAAACGGTAAGCTTTTACCATCCCAAGTAAAAATCTCAAAATCTAGGTCCCGTTTCTGGCTCTTTTCATAGGGCAAAAAGCATAGAGTTGGATGAGAAAGGGGGGAGGAGGGGTTTCTTTTCAAGGCAGGATAACTTTTATGAGACAGGAATTCTGAAAGGAGCCAGGGCTTCGTTTTGATCTAGCCCAGTTGCAGAGGGCAGGTACAGAGTCAGGCGCACCCAGCCTCGTGCGCACATAGAATAAGACAGCTGGAGAAGATGTCAAGAGGCAATTCGCAGGCCAATGGCATTTGTCCTGACCATGTATGTCTAAACCTGTCTGATTCATCTGTGCTCGGTGGCCAACAGAAGGAAGCCACAGCCTGCAGCTGCATTCCTGGCAATCCCCTGAGAACTTTTCCTCATTGCTTCTATCCTTGATTTTAGTCCCTGACTTCCCCAGCTCTGCCTGTCTTCTGAACCTTTACCTTCACAGACAGTGGGATTGAGTAGCTATTAGAAAGCCAGACTTTTTGTGCAGTGGTTCTAAAACCTGGGTGCACGTGAAAATCACCTGGGGAGTTTATAAAAATCCCAATGCTCAGGCCATCCCCTAAACCAATTAAATTAGGTTTTCTAAGTGTGAGATCAGGTATCATTCTTTTTTAAAGCTCCCAGGGCCACTGGGTTAATATCAGAAGGCTGAGTTCAAAGTCCAGTGTAACCAATTACCTAGTCTAAGTCTCAGTTTCTTCATCTGTAAAATGTTGGTAATCACTGAGTCTAATTTTTAAGATTATGTGGATTAAATGAGTTTATTCATGTAAAAATCTCAACCCAGTTCTTAAATGTTAGCTCTTAGCACCAAGTTTCCTCTTCTTGGCTTCCCACTTCAGTACCTTTCAAATACTTAGCTTTTCCTCATCTCCCATGTTATTCCATATCAAGTTGTTTTAGGTGTGGCTCTGGGCACTGCCTCAAACTCCAGGCTGTATAGGTGTCACTGTGGCCAGGCTCACTCCCACCTCCACCAAGGGCCATTGGACAGGCACTGGAGGATCCAACACACCAACAGACAGAGGGTAGTAACAGATGGGGTGACCAACTGTCCCGGTTTGTCTGGGACTGAGAAGTAACCCAGGTCAGAGTGCTGACACTAGGATAGTCCAGGGTAATCCAGGATGGTTGGTCACCCTAATTGGAACAGATAGTCCAGGAAATCAATGCAAGTAGGAGTCCTTAGGGAAGTCAATTAGCAGGAAGTCAGGGTCTTGAGTTTAGGCTCCACTCCTAGGCAAGAATGAGGTGCAAGAAGAGAAGAGACTGCAGGAGCAGGGCAGGATCCCAGCTCTAGAGGCATCAGAACAGTGCCTTTTAAGAAATGCAAGATCTCAGTTAGGAAAACTAGAGTGCCAGATTCCAGTATTGTAAGGAAGATGAAGGCCAAATCGGCATAGGTGGTATGAGCTAAAAATACTTAGAGCTCAGATTTAAACACAGCTGAACTGTAGGTGGAAATCTCAGCCCCAAGGAAAAGAAGATACAAATGCTGGTTAGAGCATTCTGCCCTGCATTTTCTACTCCTAACCTCTTCTTTTCTTTATTTTTAACATTTTTTCAATTGTGATAAAATACACATAACATAAAAGTTACCTTCTTAACCATTTTAAGTGTTATAGTATTAAGTATATTCACATTGTTCAGCAACCAATTTCAAGAACCTTTTTATCTTGCAAAACTGAAACTCTATACTCATTAAACATCTCCCCATTTCCCCCTACCCCAGCCCCTAGCAACCACCATATACTTTCTGTTTCTCTAAGTGTGACTACTCTAGATACCTCATATAAGTGGAATCACATAGTATTTGTTTTGTGCGTGCGTGTGAATGACATTTCACTTGGCACAATGTCCTCGAGGATCATCCATGTTGTAACCTGTGTCAGAACATCCTTCCTTTTTATGGCTGAATAATATTCCATTGCTGTTTATCCATTCATCTGTCCATGGACATTTGGGTCGCTCGTACCGTTTGGCTATCGTGAATAATGCTGCTATGAACCTGGGAATAAAATGCGAGTATCTCTTTGAGAACCTGATTCAATTATTTTGGGTACACCACCAGTAGTAAGATTGCCTCGACCTCTTCTGAACTTCCAGTCCTGATTTCCATACCCCTTTACAGTGAGCCACAGAGACTCCGAGGCGTTTCTCAGGGCAGCAAGTGTTTGCTGTCCTTCCACGGAACGGCTCTGCCTGCTTCCACCACAACGGCTGTGGTTGTTGCCTCCTTTGTACCTTCCAGCTCTCAGGCCTAGCATATTAATTTTCTCTTCATTATCACCCATCCACTCATTTACTGAAGAAATATGTACCATGAGTCTGAGACCTGAAGACAGAGGATGATGGCTTGGTGACAGGTATCAGAGAGAAGAACATTTCACAAGCGGCATGTATGAAGACTTATACTAGGTGAATCTCTTCTCACCTTCCCTGTTTCTGTACATCCTGCTCCTCTACGTCATGCCTCATGCTTCTTAGCTTCAGAGTCCGTGACCTCACCTGGTACCTCCCTAGTCCTTTGGCCAGGAAAGTTCTGACCTTGACCCTCCCCTGACCTGGCAGCCTCCCACTTACTTATTTCTGGCCTGACAAATCCCCAATAGATGCTCTTGGAACAATGACTCTTCCTCTCTGTTCCCTAGTGGAGTGGGATAGGTTCCTCGTTTTTCCCAGGTTTTTTGAGATACATAAAAACAACCACAAAGGCAAAGGGCTCCTTGGAACGCCCTTTCCCTTAGGGGGAAGTATTGCATTATCATTATCTCCTCTCTCTCTCTCTCTCTCTCTCTCTCTCTCTCTCTCTCTCTCCCCCCAAAATTTTTCACTTTGACAAGTCAGACTGGAAGCCTATATAACAGCCACTTTTCAGTATTTAATGATAACAACTCTTTTTACATCACCCATAAGTTATGTCTTCAATGTAAGAAGAAACTTTCCAGGAGGACAAAACATCATCTAGTGTGTTGCTAATCACATTTAAAGGGAATCACATTAAAGGGAATCTTGGAAATGAATCACATCCTCCAGGCTGCTCCTCTCTAAAAAATGTCAAGAAAACTTATAGAAAATGCATTTATTGCCTTTATCATTCCAGTGTTTGTGGATATTTTTAATTAATGATTTTCTTTGTTTTCTTGTACCAAAATCTTTCTCAGAAAAGAAGCAAACAAAAAAGCAGATATGTGTTCACTTATGTTAGTTCTCTAAGGCTAAAAATGAAACAGGCAGTAGCTTAAAGTTGACTTTCAACCTCATGGTGTGAAACTTGATCAAAGTTTCCAAAATGCAGATAAAAACAATACCTGTAGTTAGGGGTTAAGAGCATGTTCTGCGAATTCTAGTACATAGACTGCCATCTACTGGACATGTATGACATAAAACTACGCCACTTAGGACCAAGTTTATTTAAATAACTGAAGCAGAATCTGTAGGAGAAAAGCACATTACAGACGTCATTAATTTTTATAAGAAAGATAAGTATATGGACAGCTTAATGGGATAAATAAGTAGAATATGCAGAATAATCTCCAATAATATTCTGGTCTGGAAATACTCATTGCTAGGGAGTTTTCAGTTCCACCTACCGAATAATGTTTGTTGCTCTGGTGAATGTAGAATCACCGCATTCGCACTAATAAAATGACTTTCAAATTGTGGCTCCTTGATATGGCCAGGGATCAGAGAAAACATATCATCCTTCGTGTGGTGGAATAAAAGTAGGTATGTGGAACATCCCTTTTCTGCAAAATAACGGCAGAATAGGACATTCTGTCTTATCACACATTCTGAAAATATACTATAAGTCTGTGTGTACAATTATTTTCCCTTACAGATGCTTACTAATTTTTAAGAAGTTTAGCTCAATTGCATTCACAATGCTGAACTTATAAATAAAATTCAATCTTCATTTCAGAGGCAATTCAAGGTCTTATAGTGCCTTGTGCTCATTATTAAAATATTAATTATTTTTATATAATATTATAAAAAGTCTAGTTAGTTAAGTTTTCTACCTGCTGTTCCTCTGGATTAATAAGCTTTATCTTTTTATCAGATGGTAGAAAGACATGGATTTTGCAATTTTTAAACATACTACGTAGCTGAAACTATGAGAGAAAACACAATTATGAAATAAATCCTAAACCACTTGCGTGGTGAATTCAGGCAAAAATGGAACTGGTGAATATGAAATAAGAAGATTAATACAGAGTTAATCAGTCTAGGAAATAAATTTATATTAAGTATATCAATGAACACAATCTTAAATTCATCAAGAAATCCTCATGTTTCCATGCTCTAAAAATCTTTATTGCCCAAGATTAAAACCTCCAGCCACATGTAGCTATTTAAATTTAAATTAATCTTATATTAAATAAAATTAAACTTTAGTTTCTCAGTCTCACTAGCCACATTTCAAGTGCTCAATAGCCATGTATGGCTAGTGCAGATATAGAATATTTTCATCATAACAGAAGCTCTATTAGACAGTGTTACTATAAATCATCGAAATCCTATTTTGTTCTTTGTTATAATTTGTAACATAAGTTTTGAAAGAATTTTATGCAGTGAAAGAGTAGCCATACATCTCCAATTAACAAATCTTTTATTTTCTTGTTTATTGGGTGAACATATTTCCAGCTCCAAAATAGAGTTGGCATACATAACTGTCTCTTAAAAAGGATACTTATAGGGTGCTAGAGTTGGAAAAGACCAGGAGATAAATCAATATGCCATATATTCCATCCTTCTCGGGGCCCTCAGTTTCAAAGAGGAAAATAACTTACACAATGGAGCTATTTGGCCCATGACTAGAATCCAGCTTCCTGACTTCAAGTTCCAATGTGCATGTTGAACACCAATAAGTAAGTTACACCTGTCCTGAGTCTATATTGTAACATGAATAAATCTCTCAAGTTACATAAAGAAACTAAATGGAATAACAAATGAAGACCCTCTTAGTATATATACTTAATATATATAATATTTAGCAGTACTCCAAATTAACACTAGGTGTCAGATCATCAGATTTGAACATTTAAACTTGATGAACCCAGAGGTTTTATGTGTTTGACCAGAAACACCCTATTTTCCCAAATAGATTGCAAAATTACAAGACACAGTAAAGTACTTTTGCTTGATTTGGTTGTCCCTGTGAATTGGGTCAAGTCCCTACTTCTGATCTCTTCTGATCCTCTTCTAAGAAGAGAACAATATTTACTTTTCATAAGTCTAAGATGGTTGTTATTAATTATTTGGGGACATTCTTAATTGTTCTTCTCTGCATTTGAGAAGAAGCCAAGATGTTCAATGCTTCGTAACTGTAAAGAGAATTAAAGCAGCACTACATTTCACCCTGTGATGTGTGCTTAGTATCTGTAAGGTGACAGAGCTCCAGTGCAAATGTAAAAAGTCTTTGATTTAGATAACTTAGGGGAGAAGACATAAAGATAAGGCAAGACACAGAGATTTAACCCCAGCTGGTGTAAAACAATGGAGCAGGTTGCAGAGGAGGGAGACGACGGGAAGGGTTGAGGTAGAGGAAAGAGAGTTCGTGGCAGTGCTGATTAGGAGATGGGTTCTGACATGAGGGGCACATGGCAGAAAAGCTCTGAGTCCGAAGCCGGCTCAGGGGCTGAAGGGCAGAGTGAAGTAGGAAGCTTGGCAAGAGAAGGAACAGGAAAGAGTGTGGGCAGAGATAAGGGCCGCAATCGAGCCAGCCATGACACTGCCCCTCCCTTTGAAGAGAAGAGCTTTATAGAAGGGAAATCAGGGGACAAAGTCAAGGAAAGAGGCAATAGACTTAGAAGACCTTGAAAGGAAAGTGAACCCATTGTGATTCTGGGGAAAATGAGAAGGGCAAGACTAAGAGAAATAAGAATTCAGAGCCCAAGAGGAGTTCTCATGAAAATATCCAAATCAAAGTATGTGTACATGAAATCACCTTAATTTTTTAGAAGAGAGGGAATTCCACAATTAGTGAGAAAAGTCAATTTGACTTGATAAGTTTTGCAGCTATCATGTTGCTCATGCTCCTGTTCAACTTAGGGACCCTGGATATGCCAGGGTCACCTCAAGCATTTCATGCAAGATGCCTGGACTTACATTTTAGCTGCCTGATAGTCTGTGTGATCCTCCTAGGGCCATTTTCAGGTGCTCCAGCAAACAGGTCATGCAGTACAAAAGAGCAAGTGGACAAAGTGTCCCTTTGAGAAGCCATCTTTTTAATGCCCGCCACCTTTTTGAGGAGCCTATCCAAAGATCTGTTGATCATTTAAACCTTCCTTTCCACAGCTCCTACCCTCCTCACATTACAACATTCCACCAAATCTTATTCTCTCAGGTCATCAAGTTTCTAGACTAACAAAGAATTTTAAAAGTTAATATGCTAATGGAAATGTTTGGGGAGGCTTTATAACACATAAACTTATGACTATACATAGGCTGGCCCTGCATCTCAACAAGGGAAAACACAATTACATTAAGAACATTTACAAAGTGAGGAAAGTGTTTCCTATGTACTTTTCTTCTTGTATTTATAGGAATCAGATTTCCAGTGTTCTCAAACTGATCCCTCTGGCATTCCATTTGAAAACAATCTCATAAAACTGAGGGGAACCCCACTGTTTTATGTCTATTCCTAGATCTAGGAAAAGGGAAGTCACGATTAAAAGAATACAGTGATAACGTGAGCTGAAAGGATTATTTTTCTGGAAATTTTTATATCTCATAGTATTGTAGGGTGCCACAGAGGTGCCTTAGAGCCTTTTACGGGGAAAGAACAGATGGTCCAAGGAGGGCATCTAAGTGGGTGTGGCTTAGGGCCGCATTCCCCAAGCTTCCTTTTTCTTTTATCTGTTGTATGGAGTTCATATAAAAGTATGCATATTTTTTTAAATGGTTCTACTGGTAACTCTTTAACAACCAGCTCTCCAGAGGGTACAAAAAGCCCTGATTCATAGTGTTTGCCAATTTCCATAATAGTAGTATTTCCATGGTGTAAATACTCCCGCTATGGCCAATTTCAAGCTGCCAACACCGAGTCTCTGAATGCAAAGTTGGGAAGAGATGCGCATAGTCAGCCCTCACCAGCTGGTATGAGCTGGTTCCAGCACACTCTGCACAGTTCCTCAGTGGATGGACCAGAACCAGAACTCAGAACCACTACAGTAAAACACAATCCCATTATACATTCCAAACTACCAACAATCTTGGACTAAATTACCCAGATTAATGTTTAACTCTCATATGCAAAAATGTGGGTTTAGGCCTTCCTCTTCATGATGATTCAAATGTATCACAAATAACAAATAAATCTTCAATTAGACATGTCAATATTAGAATCATACATTCAGGATTTCCATCTTCAATGGGAGCTTAGAAAGTATTAGTCTGGCCATGCTTTCTATGCCTAAATCTCTATTCTAACAGGTGGTTCAGCTTATGAATAAATATTCCTAATGACAGAAAATTTAACACCTCTCAAACTATCCATTACATCTTATAAAACACCCATTCTTAGAGTGAACTAAGTATGTACTCCCTTGAATACCCAGTGTTCATCATTGCCACATGGAGCCATGGAGAATGAGTCAGATCAAACCTACACATGAACAGCCTCTCAGCTGGGACACTAACATGGCCGTGCACCTTCCCATCCAAGCGACCCTAGCTTCTTTGAAGGTTTTCATGAAATATTATCAAAACTTGTTACCATCTCACTCACTCTCTTCTGAGCTTGCTCCAATTTGCCTGTTCCTGTGCTTCCCAGATTTGTGATGAGTATCTCAAGTGTCACAGTATTGTGTGACCAATTCAGAGTAAATTAGGACCAACCCCTTCTCTTTATTTACTTTCTACATGGCTGCCACATTATCATCCTTTTGACACAAAAGACTTTCTCACACATGCCATTGCTAGCACATGTCTGCCCAATCCAGTCTCTTAGAATTGGGTTCCTGGACCTTTGTCATTATCTCTTTTAACCTGGTGAGAGTTGACTCATTACTTCTGCCTGTCAGCACCTTTTTGGTTTCTGATTCTCTCATCCAATGATTCCTATTTGTTTTCCTGAGATATAGGCAAAGAATAAAATCTACTGGTACCTCCTGAAACATTTCTTCTTGGAGATATCAACCTATTAGTTAATATCTTTGGGTATCATTGTTCTGATTCCCCTTTGGAGAGTTAAAAAATACACATCCATTTAGTCCTCTTCATGGGTTCCTAAATGACCTTCATACTGATCGCTAGCTCATGAGAGTTCCAAAATAACCTATAATGGGGATTACACTTAAAGCACTTGCCCTTGTATCAGTAAGACACCCTTTTTAAATTCATAATGTAAGAATAAGAAAGGATTGGGGAGAACAGGTAGGTTTCCTCCAGCCTGGTCTCTGTCCAAGGTTGTGTGTGTGTGTGTGTGTGTGTGTGTGTGTGTGTGTGTGTGTGTGTGTGTGTGTGGATTGTTCATCTTTCCAGTACTTGAGCTCTGTAATTAAAAGAGGAATAGATAATAGACCCAGATAGTCAGATAATGAAATCATCTATTCGGAATGAAAGACAGTGTCATTCTAATATCTTGTGGGCACCACAACTTTTATTTGAATTCTTAGAAGACTCTTCTTCAAGCTCAACAGCAAAATAAAAAACAGAGTAACAGCTTGGAAAAATAAGTTATTTGCACTGTCTCAGAGAGTAGCATTTGGACAGGAGCTAGAACCAGGGCAGCAGGCTGATTTCCCGTCAGTATCAATTGCATGTACATAATAAATCTGGTCCAATGGCAGGATAGTTATGGGACGCACTAAAACTACCAAAGGGTGTCAGATAGAGAGCTCAAGTCTGGGTGGATTTTCTAACACTGTGGGGCGCTGATTCTGGAGTGAAGTTGCTCTCAGTTCAAGGAAACTCTTGAGTGTAGGGGCTGGGGCCAGGTAAACACTGAGGCTAGTCTGAGCCCTTGGGCTTAAGGATTTTGATCATAGGGAGCTCATCAGCTCCTGGTCACCCAATTAATACTGACTGTGGCATATGCTGAGAACTCGTGCTGCCTGTGGAATACCAGATTGTTTTAGTGTCCTTGAAGGTAAAATACCTTTGCCATCCAGATGGAAAAACCCACGCTTAACCCTGCAGACTTCCTAGTTCCCCTAAGTTGAATGATGAACGTAAAGGTAGAGTGGGTCTCAAATGGACACATTCCAAAATTTACAGGAGGTGACCTTGTTTCCTGATAACAGAAGGAGGTGAGTATGGTCCCTTGGGCATTTAGTCAGGGAGATTTGGGGAAATTCAGTCTAGGAAATGCTAGTAGTTCCAAAGAAGTGCCTGTCAAGGCCATTGCCATTCAGGAAGGGCATCTGAAATTCCCCTGGAAATTAAAACTATAAAATGGCCATGGATTTTTGTTGAATGTGCAGAAAGGGAAGATAAGATTTGGAAAAGAAATGGAAGTACCATTTTATTCAGTTTTCATATCTTTATTTTAATTTTACTAAAACTATAAAATAATTCTTTTTGAACCACTTTACTAATGATAAAACTATATCTCAGAAAGGTAAGGGACTGGCTTAAGGTCACCACTAGCAAATGAAGAGTCAGAGTTCAAAAATCAGGTCTGTCTGGGAGTAATTGGGTAAGGGACACAAAGGATAACTATGATTTATAATGATGAACATGCTAATAATACTGATTTGACCATCATGTATTGTACACAAATACTGATAGTCAACCCTGCACCCCATAAATATGTAAAGTCAATTATGTTTCAATTCAATAAATAAATAATCAATAAAAAGCAATTTTTAAAAACTAGCAAAAAAAAAATCAGGACTGTCTGACCCCAAAAGCCATTCTTTTCCCCTTTAAGGAGGAAGATACTGGGTAAGGGGTGCAAAGAGTAATTAAAACTTATAATAATGAATATGCCAATAATACTGATTTGATCATCACATGTTGTACACAGGTGATCGTAGTCAATACTGTACCCCCAAAATATGTATAATTAATTATGCTTCAATAAAAAAGGAGAATGTTTAATAATGATAAAAGGGTCAACTCATCAAGAAGATATAAAAATCCTAAATATGTATGTGCCTAATAACTTAAGTTCAAAATACATCAAAAATTGAAAAGTTAAAAAAAAGAAATACACAAATTCACATAGCTGAAGACTCCAACACTCCTCTCCAGTAGACAGAACACATAGCAAAAAAGAAAAGGAAGAAGAGAGAGGTCAGAAAGGGAGATGGATGGGAAGGGAACAGAATGTTAATTGAGTTCCTAATATAGGCCAAGTTCTATGCCAGACACTTTACCTATATATTTATTTGTATTATTTGGTACCTACAATAACAGATGAGGTTGGTATTTTTTGTTGTGCATTACATCTGTGATTTCTTGTGGAAGCCTGAGTGTCCCAGAGCATAGGACTCTAACCCCCACCTGTCGCTTTCCTCCCACCCCCAGTCTCCCTTCCCTGATATGCTCAAGGTTTTCCACTGGTATCTGCAATATCCAAAGTCCCAGACCTGTGGACTTCTCTGGAACTACAGCTCAGAACTACTACCTTAAGCCTGGGGAATCTCATAACTGACACCAGAAGCATGTTGTGCCAGAGTAAACCAGTGTTCCTGGTGCTGCCTCAGAAGTTAAGGGCCACTGGGCAACCCCAGACTAGACAGCTGGAAGAGCTTCTCTTCCACTGCTAGAGGGCATCATCCCTGTGTTACCCATGATTGTATTTCTCCCACCACCATGCTCCCCATCCCACGCTGTTGAGGAAGAGCAGAAGACATCTGCTCTCCTTCCTTCTAGTGCAAGTATCAGCCAAAGGGATTCCAAGACCAAGTATCCCAGGCTCAACCTTGAAGCCCTTTTGAGTGGTTCACATAGAAATTTCATTGAGGCAGAAACACGTCCCCCTTGCCTTCCCCCAGCCAGTGGTTGCAGCCAGCCCATGGGCCTCTCTCCCTGCACTCATCATTATTTTATTTTAGGAGTCATATCACCTGTGCCTGCCCCTAGGTCTTGCTCAAGGGCAACGCTGGTCCATTCTGATAGGTTTTCCAACTCAGAATCATAGGAAGTTTGGAATTGCAGGGGGCGATGAGTAGTCTTGGTCCCTCCCCTCCCAGAAGTCTTCTGGGCTCCTCATGCAAAATTACAAAATTACCTACCCTGTTCCCCAATAGTTAATAGTCCATCTCACAGGGGATCTCACAGGGGGAAAATAAAGTTTACCTTCCTTTTTTCCAGACTCTCCTTACACAGATGAAGAAACTGAAGCTAAAAGACACTACTAACAAAGAAGCAAGAGGAGGAGAAAAGAGAAAACATACCCAAGATCTTTAAGCTAGTTAATGGGACAGCAGAGATTCAAACCCATGTCTGATTCCACTATACCATGTGCCTCAAAGAAAATGATCTCTGAGATTTACAATGAGAAATGTTCATTTTTAGAGTGCTCCCCCTGGGAACCCAGCCACCACGCTGTGAGAAGATCAAGCCACATGGAGAGGCCACTAAGAGTCATTATAGTCCACAGTCCCAGCTAAGCCCAGGCTGTCAGTCATCCCAGCCCAGGCACCAGACAGGGACCCTCCAGATGATTCCAGCCCCTACCGATTCCAGCCACCCTTAGCTATTTGAGTCTTCCCAGCTGAGGTGCCAGAGATTGAAGATCAGGGAAACCATCCCTGCTTGTACTTGTCTGAATTCTTGACCCACAGAATCAGCAAGTACAATGAGATGTTCACTGTTTCACCTCCAGAATGTCTGGTGTGACTTGTTATACAGCAATAGATCATCTGGGGAATTTCATCAAAAGGGCCAGAGGATCAAAGACCCTAAAAGGCAGGGATTTTGGTCATTCTAGGCAAACAGTATCAAAATGCTGGGAAGTATTCTGTCACATAAGTCATCCAAGTGCAAGAGTCTCTCACATTATAATTCTGGGCTGGTGGACTCGATATACACACTGCCAGGTTATTGTTAATGCAGTACTGTTTGTGTTGAGCTGGGAAAACTTTTACTGGCAACAGTGGAACATTTGGATGTGGAATTCTCTGACATGGAAAATATAAAAAACATTCTTTAGTGAAAAACACTGATCATTTGGAAAAAGCTTTATCAGTATCTTACTCACGCATTTCATTTTCTTATGAGGTAAAAGCAGTTTCCTCCCAGGTCTAGGTTACGCTCAGACTTTTTAATTAATAGCCCCCGTTATGCAGGGCGTAAGAAACAAGAAACTGTCCAAATAGTGGGAAAGATTAGATAAATCTATAAAGTGTAAGACAAAGAGCCATAAATATGGTATCAACTTTCATATTATAAAGACTTATATTTTAAAAACAAAACCAGAAAATTCTTATTTAACATATGTGTATGTCATATATTATAGGTGTGTTGTGTGTGTGTATGTGTTTATGGCCATGAATGAACTTTACTGTTAAACCTCTTGGTTCTGTGCAGCTAAAACCTAAGAATGAAAATTTTGGTAGTCCTATTTTCATCATTTTTTTTCTATCATAATAGCAAGCAGTTTAAGTTAGGCAGGACATATAACCTATACATTTATTTATAGACTGTCTATTGTCCATAGTCAAACATTTATTCATGTATCTGTTTATTAAGAAAATACATATTGGACACCCACTATGTGTCAGGCATGGTTCTAGGTTCTGCAGATAACAATGAAGGACAAAAGAAACAAAATCCCTACTCACCTTATCATAGAGAGGTAAATGATAGACAAGTAAAGAAATAACAAGATCTGCAGCCTCTGAGGATTCAATGAAGAAACAGGTTAGACACAAGGAGCTTTTGAAACATGGGGTCACATGGAAAAGAAGTGGAGCAGACATTTGCTCTTCAGCTGTCTAGAATCCTACCTCCCTTCCCCTGAGCAGCCTGGTCTCCCTTTAAAGGAAACCTCTTGATGGAGATATTGCCCATCTCCCACTGTGGAAACCTCTCCTCACCCTGCTGTAGTGGGGAAGTGGGCACATGACTGAGATGTAGCCAATCAGGGCTTTGATTCTTGATTGACAGATTCCCCATAGGTCTCAATGGTGGGAGACTAACCAGACCATGCCTGCAGAGAGGATCTTGCCATGAGTGATGGCTAATTATATGTCAATTTAGCTAGGCCATGGTATAGGCTATATATTTGGGCAAACATTATTCTAGATGTTTCTAGATGTTTAGATGAGACTAACATTAAAATTAGTAGACTTTGAGTAAAGCAGATTATTCGCCATAACGTGGATGGGCTTCATCCAATCAGTTGAAGGCCTTGTTAGAGAAAAGACTAACCTTCCTCAAGGAAGAGGGAATTCTTCAGCAGGCTGCCTTCAGACTCGAGCTGCAACATCAACTCTTCCCCTGGGTCTCCAGCCTTTTAGACTACCTGCACATTTGGGAATTGCCAGATCCCACGATCCTGTGCCAATTCCTTAAAATATACCTATAGATAGATGATAGATAGACAGACAGACAGATAGATAGATAGATAGATGATGGATAGACAGATATCACATTGGCACTGTTTCTCTGAAGAAACCTCATACACTATGGTTTTTTAAACCTAAACCTCCAAATTCCCATGTTTCTTCCTCTTCCAAGCCTGCCCCTTTAGTCCTAGATTATTCTGCAAGTTGATAATCACATCCACCCTTCAAATATTAACAAAATGATAGCCACAAAGATAAAATATACAGACTGACCATACAGACTAGCATCAAAAACACAACTTAAAATTTCATAGCGTCCACCCTGCTCGCTCATATCTCAGTCCAATGAACTTCCTTCTGTTCATGGTGCACAGAGGTGGCTGCAACCATGTGCTTTGGCTGATCCAGGAAAAGTGTAGCTTTTGAAACTGGTATTCTAATATCTTTTGCTTAGGAGATGTTCCAGTCTCTGCCTGCCTCCAGTCTCTGCCTGCCTCTAGTAAATCATGCACCTACTCAGAACATTTTTGGCATCCTCATGTTAATTCTTGTTTGATTTATGTGTTATGTTTAAAGCTTCCCTCTGTCTCCCCAGCTAGGTCCCTCACAGCAGGGATGATGTTTACACTCCCTCATGCCACCCACAGTGACCCTTCCAGGGCTCTGCGTGTGACGGCTGCTTAGTAATGGTGTCTGGAGGTAGTGGAGGTTTAACACCAACTTCAGTGCTTGGGCCAACTTTCAGGTTGAGAATTGTCTTACCTGTAGTAATAGAGACTAATTAGATTTCTAGAGTACCTTTTTCCAAATCGATTCTAAACATTTTGAAAACATTTTTTCATGCTGGGAAGGTAATCTTTTGTCAATTATTTACAAATACAAGTCCAATAAGGACAAAACACTGCAGTGATTTTTCCACGGACAGAGT
The DNA here is from genome assembly GCF_000696425.1 of Galeopterus variegatus. NCBI lineage: Eukaryota > Metazoa > Chordata > Mammalia > Dermoptera > Cynocephalidae > Galeopterus > Galeopterus variegatus. The sequence goes on from NW_007726200.1 coordinate 172,664, forward strand.
CAGCTAAAGGTTATCTGAGAAAAAGGCTACAATTGTCCTCTTTTTTCAGTAAATTGTGTAATAATTTTTTTCTTTAATTGGGACTATCATTTTGTCAATATTTGAGGTGATGATAAAAAAGAACCTGGAGGGCCGGCCCGGTGGCACAATGCTATAGTGCGCCGCTTGGGAAGCGCGGCGGCGCTCCCGCCCGAGGGTTCGGATCCCACATACAGACCGGTTCCCGCTCACTGGCTGAGCGAGGCGCGGGAGCAACACCGAGGGTTGCGACAAAAAAAAAAAAAGAACCTGGAATGTCTACCTATCTATCTCTGACTGACAGGGAGAAGATAAAGGGAAGGAAGAGAGAGAGGAGAAGGTTGAGAGAGACCTGACCAAAGCAGCCAGGAGGCAGTGGTGCATGCCCCCGTTCTCCCTCCAACCTCACCTGTCACTATGTGTGACAGAAATCAGGCAAAGGATGGAAGCAAGAGGTAACGGCTAACGGCCTGAACATAGCTATGATCTGATATTTAGCACATTAATAATGAAAACCTCTTCTCCAATTCCTCTTGGTAGTTTTAAAGCATTCCTAATCAGGTAAAAATGTTTCCAAGGCAGCCCCCATTTTTCAATACCTGCCATGAGCTTGAAGTGAAGTTTAATAGGAACGAAATAAGAGGTTCCAGACATGGGTCTCTCACCTACTTGAATTTGTATTTGAAGTGTTACAAGTTGGTAAGGGGAAATAGTAACAAAGCAGGAAGCAAAGCTGGGGACTTCAATTCACTTAAATGTAAGTTGCTACCTTAATTAGTAAATTATTATTTATACAGCCAGAAAGATAAAAGGATCAAGCTCATGAAAATTGCTGGGGCAGGACCTAAGTAACAATGGTGTGATGGTCTTATGTAGACAGAAAGAAAGAAAATTCAGCCCCTGTTGTTTGAAACTCTCTTCTTTGAATTTATTACAGAGACCATTAACTGCCAAGCTCTCGTACAAAAAGCAATGAGACAATAAAGGTAAAATTTAAGGCAGCTGAAAGGGAAGTTGGCTTCCAGTGTAACTTTCCTGTTAAATTACTATCATCATAGACTCATTTTCATCCCAGTCCAAGTTACTGGCTTTTACGATGAGACACTAATAGGCAAAGCAGAAAAATTCTCTTTCCGCTACAGAGCTCCAAGCATGGCAATTACGCCACCATTCAATGCATCGTACACGCCGAGAGCAGCCATATAGCCTGTCATGGTCATCGTCGAGAGGGATTTATTAAATAGTCATCCATGTGAGGTGCCTAATAAGTAATAAGTAATGGTGGCCTAATCACCGTGTGATTTCTGTGGCTGCTGAGAACATGGCCAAAATGAGGACCCAAATCAGATCCAGCTCTCAAAAGTGCCACAACCGGTCATCTGGAAAGTAGTTTGTACTTCAGTTTCAGGTATGTAAAGGCCACTGAGGCTTTGCAAAAGTCACTCTTAGCTCCAGTCTCCTCTTGTGCAAAATGCAGACAGTGATGATGATAATAATAACAGCAAAGAGAATAATAAATAGCCAATGCATACTCGTATAGCAGTCACTGTGTGCCAGGCACTGTTCTGAGCAATTCACATGAGCAACTCACTAATATTCAGAACAACTCTATGAGACAGATGCTGGTATCAATTCCCCTTCCCCCAGTAGTCTCAGGCCTTTTGAAGATACATGGAGTTGATCTCAAGTGGTGCCAGCGAAGGGAAAAAATAAGCCATGAATTTTAAGATAGAAAATAGCACCAGGACCCTACAAACAGAGTGTAGGTCTGAGGTGTAATAAAAAATACATATTTGGTCTTTGTCCCCAGTTTCTGGCACAGAGCTCCTAAAACCTTTGGAATTTCCTGAGAGGTAGGAGTGTCTTCTGTTACTCATAACCATCCCTTTTCTATCCTACCTGAGTTTATGCTAATGAGGTGACTCACTGGAGGGGTCTCTAGATAGATTCAGGATGGGGGATGGTCACCAGAAATACCACAGGCTACCAAGCACATGATTAGAGGCTGGAACTTTCAGTCCCACCCCTCCACCTCCAGGAAAGAAAGGGGGGCTGGAGATTGAGTTTAATCACCAAAAGCCAATGATTTAACTAACCACGCCTATGTCATGAAACTTTGATAAAAACTCTAGAACGAGGTTCGGCAGCTTCAAGATTGGTGAACACACCAATGTGTCTGGCAGGTGGCACAATTGAGAGAGGGCATGGAAGACCTCCCATACCACCCCCACACATGCTCCACTTCCATTTGGCTGCTCCATTTGTATCCCTTATAATAAAAGTGGAATCATAAGAACAGTGCTTTCCTGAGTTCTGTGAGTCATTCTAATGAATTTTCACTCCTGAGGTGGGGGGTTGTGGGTATACGTAAATTTGTAGTTGGCCAAGCAGAAGTGTGGGTAGCCTGGGGACCCCATTTACAGCTAGTGTCTGGGGTGAGGGCAATCTCATGAGACTGAGCCGTAACCTGTGGGATCTGGACTAACTCCAGGTAGTTAATGTCAGAATTGAATTGAATTGAAGGGCACCCAGTTCGTGTCAGAGAATTAGAGAATAGGTTGTTGTTGGAAAAAAAACAAAAAGCATCCCCAATGGCTAATTAATTGACTAAATCAAGCTCAGAAGGCTCAAAACTATAAAACTACTAAAAGACAATGTAGGGAAAACACTTCAGGAATTAGGACTGGGCAAAGACTTTATGAACAAGATCCCAAAAGCACAGGCAACAAAAGAAAAAAAATAAACAAATGGGATTATATCAAACTGAGAAGCTTCTGTGCAGCAAAAGAAACAGTTAACAGAGTGCAAAGACAACCTACAGAATGGGAGAAGATATTAGCAAACTATGTACCAACAAGGGATTAATATCCAGAATATACAAGGAACTCAAACAACTTCACAGTAAAAAAACATGTAACCCAATTAAAAAATGGGCAAAGGAGCTGAATAGGTATTTCGCAAAGGAAGATATACAAATGGCCAACAGACACATGAAAAAATGCTCACCATTACTCAGCCTCAGGGAAATGCAAATCAAAACTACACTGAGATATCATCTCAACCCAGTTAGACTGACAAGTATCAGAAAGACAGAATAACAAATGCTGGCGAGGACATGGAGAAAGGGGAACCCTCCTACATGGTTGGTGCGACTGTAAATTGATGCAGCCATTACAGAAAACAGTATGGAAGTTCCTCAAACAACTACAGATAGAACTGCCTGCCATACGATCCAGCAGTTCCACTGCTGGGTTATATACCCAAAGGAATAGAAATCATCATGTCAAAGAGATACCTGCCCTCCCATGTTTATCACAGTTCTATTGACGATAGCTAAGAGTTGGAACCAACCTAAATATCCATCAATGGATGACTGGATAAGGAAAATGTAGTACATTTACACAATGGAATAGTGCTGCGCCATAAAAAGGAATGAAATATTGCCTTTTGCAGCAACATGGATGAACTTAGAGAAAATTTTATTAAGTGAAATAAGCCAGGCACAGAAAGAGAAATACTACATGTCCTCACTCATAAGAGGGAGCTGAAAATAAATAAATAGAGAAAGAAAGAAAGAAAGAAAGAAAGAAAGAAAGAAAGAAAGAAAGAAAGAAAGAGAAAAAAATAAAGAAAGATACAACAATCACAATAATTCCTTGAACTCGCAAAAGGAGAGAACGTAACTGAGGATACCAGAGGTAAGAAAGGGGGAGGAGGAGTGGAGACTAGGCAGAAATTGGTAAAAGGCCACAAAAAATGTTTGCACTGTATAATGATAAAATCAAAAAGAAAAATCATAAAAGAAAAAAAGCTCAGAGACAGATATGGACAACTCTAAATAGGAGTGGTATAATTTTCCCTGTGACTTGTGAAGTAAACTGTATTTCTAGTAATCAGAAAAACGAAACAGAAAATACTTACTGATGAGGTAATATAGGAATTTCCCCAACCATCTGACCCTACTTTGAATGAGAAGATATATAATATATTATAAAAGCCATATCTGAAGTTTCTCATGAGGAATTGGCATCTTTTGGAAAAGTTTATTCGAAGACTCTTTCCCCAAGAGAAAAAAATGTATAGATGGGGGGGTGGGTAATAAAGATTTTATATAAACATAAAAATCTATTATAATTTTTTAAGTGTTCTATTTACCAACTTTTTGTCCTACAACCCTCTGCGATATTTATCACTGTAAATGCCTAGTGAAAGGTACAGAATATTTGGCCTAGGTCACTACTTCTATAGTCTAAAATACTTTGGCAAAACTGAGAAATGAATGAAGGAGGGGAGAAAAGAAGAAAGGGACTGAAGAAAGGAGGGAATGAAGGAAAGGGAGGAGAAAGTTAGGCTTCCCTTAGTCTGACCCACATGGTGACAGTGTTTCCCCAGTGATGTGTAGTCATTCTTTTGTCAGGTATTAATGTGATCTAATGAAACATCAACCTCTAGCTTTATTTGTTGCTGCTACAGCACCCTCAATTTATTAGGCACTAGCTTTCATTTCAAAACACAACAATGCTTTGAAGGATGATTGGCCTCCTCTGATCAAAGCAAATTTCATTAGCTGAAATAGCTTGACTTATAGCTGGCCTATAAAAACAGAATTGGAAAAAAATTTTAATGTCTGTATAAAAATACCTGCCAAAGGCTTCAATAATGTTCATTTTTCTTCAAAAGAGACAATGAAGACTGGGTGGCTAATTAATTTCTAATCTAACTGACAATCCTGGTGCCCAGAAGTCATTCAGAAAACTTCCATGTAAACCAAAATAAAAATCCTGTGAAACACTACCACATAAACTGCGAAATCTTCCTTACTGTAACTAAAACTGCTTTATAAAAACAAGTAGAGGGGCCGGCCCGGTGGCACACTGGATAGTGCGCCGCTTGGGAAGCGCGGCAGCGCTCCCGTTCGAGGGTTCGGATCCCACATGCGGACCGGTTCCCGCTCACTGGCTGAGCGAGGCGCGGGAGCAACACCGAGGCTTGCGATCCCGTTGCCGGTCCCCGGTCCGGTACGGGGGCAACACTGAGGGTTGCGATCCGTTGCCGGACACATGCGGACCGGTTCCCGCTCACTGGCTGAGCGAGGCGCGGGAGCAACACCGAGGCTTGCGATCCCGTTGCCAGTCCCCGGTCCAGTACGGGGGCAACACTGAGGGTTGCGATCCGTTGCCAGACACGGAAAAAAAAAAAAAAAACAAGTAGACAACATGGTTAATTCTTTTTAAGCTTACAATTGATAGGATTTAAATACAGCCAATTCTTGGTGATTTAGCAATTGATAATTCAAATCATGGACTTTTCCAGGACCTTGCTTTTCTGGACTTTTTTCCTTGGTTGCATTTTAGCCATTTTACTACTCTTAATCTCAACCCCCGAGTTTAGGTAAGGAGTACTATTGATCTAGCTAAAACTATTGAACTCAGTCTTTCTTTAATTCCTTGGTTCCTTGATTAGAAAAGTCCATACCATGGACTAACATGGGTTTCCAAATCCTCTATATTTGATGTGATTTTACTCTTCTGTTACAGTTTGCTGAGAAGAAAAAAAAAAAGAGTTGAAGTTATTTGTAATTACTTCACTATGGAAAATCTTAGCTATTTTCCTACTCATGAAAAATAAAAGAAAGTGATTTTCATATAACAATCAAATACATAGTCAATCAGGATAAGGAAAAAAAGAAACAAATTTATCAATATAAATGGCATTTCACCTAAAATATTCCAGTGCCTGCATTTTTTTGTAATTTTGTCTTGTAAATTTACCTGTGTAAATACAACCTTCGTTGTAAAAATGTTTAGGGTTTTTCTCACTTTTAATAACGTTAGCTACACGCAGTGTAAGTTATCAATATTGGGAAAGTCAGATGATATTTGCATTCAAGGCACTTAGTATAATTGCATAAAGGGCAAATTTGAGAGTTTATAACTGGGCAAACTCATTTAAAGATTTCCCACTGCTCCTTATAATTAAATCACTCAGCTTTTGGACCATTAGGAACTCTGAGACGGAAGAAGAAATCTTGCCTTTGGACAGCTCCTGCCTGAGAGTCTCCAGACTTTTCTGAAGACCCACCCTACTAATTTCAGACTTGCCCAGGCAGCCCTCTCAATTGCCTTAAGTCGTTTCTTTGTGATAAATCCGTTCTTATGTATCTCCTACTCGTGATTTCTCTGGGTGAACCCTGATTGATGCAATCCCTAATACCCTTGCCATCCACCTACCAGTCTCTTCCCCATCTTTCTTTTCCTGTTCAAACCTTCCCCCACCCACTTCTCTCTTAAAGGACTTTCCTTACATCTCGTCCTCCAGTCTTCTTTGGAGCCAAAATGGTAAACACATCACAGACAGAGAAAAATTAATTTCAATAAAGAACTATAAACTAGGAAGCATTTTAACTTTTCCACCTGTCTTCCCCCAACTCAAAATTTTATTGTAAAAAATTTCAAACTACAGAAAATTTGAAAATTTTTCTGGTGAGCACCTGTGCAACCTAGATTCTGCCATTAATATTTTATTATACTTAATTTATCTGTTATTTATCCATCAGTTTATCCCTCTACTCATCCATCAATCCATCTTATTTTTTGACGCATTTCAAACTAAGTTGCAGACAATAATACCCTTCTTACTGAGTACATCAGTATGTACATCATTAATTAAAATTTAATATTTGTATATAGCTCTTTCTTTGAGGAAAATTTCATACAACAAAATGCCCAAATCTTAAATATACCAGTCAATGAGTTTTGATAAATGCATCCATCTGTGTGACCTGAACTTTATCCATAGGACATTGACATTACCTGAGAGTTCTCACATGTTCCTTCTTAGTCAACACTTGTCTCCCCAGCCCCAGGAGCAACCAGCAATATGATTTATTTTTAATCCATAGATTAGTTTTGCTTCTTCAAGAAATTCATAAATACAAAATCAGAGAATATGTACTTGTACTCTTTTGTATCTGGCTTCTTTCATTCAGCATAATGTACTTGAGACTTTCATGTTGTGTGTATCAGTTGTTTATTCTGTTTTTGCTGTTTAGAAGCATTTCATTGTATGAATATACCACAGTTTGTTTATACATTCTCCTATTGATGGATATCTGGGTTGTTTTTGGCTATTATAAATAAAGCTGCTATAAACATTCTCGTATTAAAAATAAATAAATAGAAAAAAACTTTGAGACTGTATTATAAGTTCCATTCCTCACGTGAACAAATATTTATTGGACAGCTACTATATGCAAAGAGCTGTTCTAGACACTAATGTCAAGGAACTTGAAATCCTATAGTAGAACAAGACATATATGTAAATACTACTGTAAAAGGTAGAAGTACTACAAGAATGATGTGAAATTGAACGCATTTAGAGAAGCTTCAGGAAATGTATTTAGAAAGCTTCATGTCACACAGATGGATGCATTTATCAAAACTCACTGAATGGTGACACTTCAGAAAGAGTGTCAGTAGATATGTCTAGAATGGTGGGTTTGGACAATATTGCAGATTATATTGCAGAAGCTTTTTAACAATGGGAGAGGAGGCCATTATTGATTTCATCAGATAATGAAAGAGAAATCAACCATAGGATCTTGAGCAGGGAAGTGACGATTAGAACTGGGTTTTAGCTAGATTCTTCCAGAGGCTATAACAGATTAAAGAGAGGACATGACAGTCTGGAATAGGCACGCCAGTTAGGTGGCCATTGAGCCCTGGTGAGGAGTGATGGAGAACCTGCCCCCAGGTAGGGGCAGCAAGAACGAAAGGAGGGAATAGATCCTTTACAAACAGACCTGTAGAAGTTGGCCATCAGCTGCTTTTTAAAATGTAATCTCTAATTACATCACAATTCAACACATACACATATGTATAAATAATTGAAACAAAAGTTTCACAAAAACACTTCCCTTACTCTGTGTGATCACACTGATATTTTCTATTTTTTTATTCCCTTTTTTTAAACTTATTTAAAAACTGAGGGTAAACCACTAAACTAATTTTGTAATCTATTGGGTCATGACCCATGGTTTAAAAACACTGAACTGGATAATGCTAATAAAGAAGATGACTCAATTTCAAACCTGTTCTATTGGGAGAATGGTGGTTTCATGCAATTGAAAATATTTTATTGAGAAGTTTCAACTTGTTGGGGAACATATACGACAGCTCACTTTTCTCCAGTAACTGCCTTTATCTATGCTCCTTCAGTCTCTTCATCCCCACCCAACTTCATAACTTTTTTTCTTTTTATTTTCTAATAGGCTTTGGGAACACAACATGGGATAAAGCATAATACTTATTTCATTACATACTGTCATCATTCATGATCCTTTCTTTATACATTTATTATATATTGATTAGTAATAACATCAATACCCCTAGTCACCCAACCAAATAATTAGAGAGTGATAAGAACTTCCATATATCTACCTTGCCCTCCCCATCCTATCTCTTGCCTCCTCTTACCTAACATGACAATTATTCCAAATTATGTTTATCATTCCCCTGCTTTTTAAAAAATAATTTATTGCAAATGTTGGTTTAAAACAGTGATCACATTATATATACACTTCTAGGGATGTCTTTTTTTTTCTTACTCAACATCATGTTATTACTATTTCTCCTCACTTTTGGATATAGGTGTAGTTCATTCCTTTTCACTGTTGCATAATATTCCACTGTGTGACTCTCTGACATTAACTAACCTTTTTTTTAGCCATGAACATTTTAGTTAACCTCAGGTTTTTGTTTGTTTGTTTTTACAGTAACAGTGTTGTTAGGAGCATTCTTGTACCTGTGTCCTGGTGTACACATTCATGAGTTTACCTTGAACACAAACCTAGGAGTAGAATTGCTGGGTCATAGGGTCTGAATACTTCAACATTATAAAACAATTCCAAAGTAGTTTATCAACTTACCTCCCTCTGGCAAGGTATTGGAGATATTGTTGATTCATATTCTCTTCAACACCTGGTATTTGACTTTTTCCCAATACTTTTTACTATCAGAGCAGTCTCATTCTATTTCTTTTAATTCAGTCTTGGTAATTTAGAAACCTCAATATTGTAAGAATTTAAAGCTATTTTTTGAACACCGCTTTCCCATCATCCTATTTTAGACCTGCAGTTCTAGCAGCTTGGAGTGGAGGCTGGGGGCCTGGCCTTTTCCAAACACGATTCCCTCCCTCCCCAGCCCCTGTTGCCATGCTTCCTTCCCTTCTGGTCTTAGGGTAGGGAATAGCAATGGAGAAGGCAGAAGTCTCCTTACTTGATGGCTCCAAACCAAATTTTACAATTTCCTGTTGCTCGTAGGACAAGATGGAGAAAGAGGTTGTAGAGAGATGGAACCGCAAAGATTTGGGAGGTGCGAGAGGACCTGGCACACAACAGATTCAGCTAAAACAGTTCATCAAACCCCAAGGAAAAGTGTCTGACTCCTGACAGTATGCTCTGTGCATTTATGGTGCGCACTAAATAGTATCTTTTGTTCACAGCTTTGGGCTCTAATCACAATTTTTAAATCCTAGTCAATACCTAATACCATCCTGTTGGGAGCTGAAGGGAGAAAGGTTTCACTATCCATAGTTTAAGTTGCTAGTGAGATACCAGGTGAAGCTTCCTAGTAAGCAATTGGTAACAGGGTTCTGGACATCAGAAGAACAGTGGGAATTATAGATGAGAACTTGGAAATTAGCCACATTGCTAAAGTCAGTTAAAAGGAGATATTTTTTATTTTCCATCTTATTGATGAAAAAACTGAAGCTCAATTGGTATAAATAACTTACCCAACATCTCTTAGCTAGCCAAAGGCAGAGCGATCTGCCTCTGAAATTTGGTGACTGCAAAATCCATTAACCATATGAAAATATCACATAAGTCATAGCACAAAGAAAGAGGGATGGGTGCACCTATAGCAAGCATCATTTCCTTTAAAAATCATGGGAATAAGGTTGCAAATGAGTTACAAAAATTGAATTAATTATCTTATATACAATCTGCTTTTAATAACTCAGAGGATAGGAGGGTTCCCATATACGTTAAGATATGACTGACTATACCCTAAAGAAAAACCATTCATAAGGAATAACAAGTGGGAATAAGAGCAAGACGCAAGGGGGGCATAATGGGATAGTGGAACGTGGTATTATGGAAATCAGCTAACGACGCACAGACGAAAGCATCGCAGAGACAAACAGTGGCAGTGTTCATCCAAGCTCTGAGTACTACCTGTGGGGAAAAGGAGCCCTGGCCCAAGAATTCACCCTCTCTAAATCCATATCAAGAATATACATCCTCATTGTGAAGATAAATTGCATAATCTACTCCTCATTTTCCCTCACTACGCATCCTGCTGATGGTGACATGGGTTTCCCACACTTTGCCTCAAAGAGAGAATGCATTAACTGGAGCACAGGAGTGTTCAGCCCCCTGTTCTCTTCTACATCTCACTGCAATTGAATTTATTTTTTTTTTAAATTTTTATTTTGTCAATATACAATGTATATGATTATTATGGCCCTTCACCAACACCTCCCGCCCTCCTCCCTCTCTCCCCTCCCCCCCAAGAATGTCCTTTCCGTTTGCTTGTTGTAACAACTTCAAAAAGAAGTATAGTAGTTATATCTTCTTCCCCACCCCCACCCCCGGTTTTTTTTTGTGTGTGTGTGTGTGTTTGTGGGTAAATTAATTTGTTTATTTTTTTAGCTCCCACCAATAAGTGAGAACATGTGGTATTTCTTTTTCTCTGCCTGACTCGTTTCACTCAATATTATTCTCTCAAGGTCCATCCATGTTGTTGCAAATGGCAGTATTTCATTCGTTTTTATAGCTGAGTAGTATTCCATTGTGTAGATATACCACATTTTCCATATCCACTCATCCAATGATGGACATTTGGGTTGATTCCAGCTCTTGGCTATTGTGAAGAGTGCTGCAATGAACATTGGGAAACAAGTAAACCTTCGACTTGATGATTTCCATTCCTTTGGATATATTCCCAGCAGTAGAGTAGTATTCCATTGTGTAGATATACCACATTTTCCGTATCCACTCATCCGATGATGGACATTTGGGCTGATTCCAGCTCTTGGCTATTGTGAAGAGTGCTGCAATCCAGCTAAAAACATCAGTTTCTAGTGAAATGTTCCATGGGGGTAATGATTTTGAAGTCAGTTTTGGAAACTGGTATTATCAGATTTGTAATCCTACAAGGCTCTGGGCAATGGTCATTCCTCCATGGTAAGGATTTTGGTGAGGCTCCTTGGCCATCCAGGGCCTTTGACCTCACTCATCACCTCCACCCTGGATTCTGTGTCAAGTAAGGAAGCACAGCAGATGGCCAGAATGATTCACAAAGGAAGAATAAAGAAAGAGCCAAGAGTGTGCATGTGTTAGTATGCTTCTATTGCTTATAACAGAATACCTGAAGCTGGGTAATTTATAAAGAAATAAAATTTATTTCTTACAGTTTTGGAGGCTGGAAGGTCCAAAGTCCAGGGAACACATCTGGTGAGGGCCTTTTTCTTGGTGGTGACTGTCTATAGCAAGGCATGGTGTCACGTGGCAAGGATGGGCTGAGCAAGAGAGAACTAAGCTACTCACTCACTCTCCCTATAAAGCCATCATCAGAGCCTCACCCATTACTCCATGAATGAATCAACCCATTCATGAGGGCACAGTCCTCACAGTCTAATTACCTCTTAAAGGCCCCACCTTTCAATTATCATAATAGGATTTCCAACTGTTTAACACTGTTACAGTGATGATTAAGTTTCCAGCCCATGAATTTTGGGGGATACATTTGACCCATAGCAGTGCATGACCACAGGAGGGAGAAATAACAGTTGAATGAGCAGAGGCTGAGTGCCCACTGTGTCACATGCTACTGAGATGGAAGGATCTGAGTAAGGAGAAAAGACTCAACTATTTTCTATTTGCTATATGTAAGTACATTGTGATGACCAAAAGATATATATAAAAAGCTAATGGATAGCAATGGAAGAACTTCTTCCAAATGAGGATGTTAAATGTGGATTATTTAAACATACTAGGTAATTTAGAAAAATATCATTTATAATCTTTGAAAGAAAGAATAAAATGGAGTAAAATTAAGTGCTTTGACTTTTTCAAAGTATGGGTTATTAATTCATTCAATTACACAGAGTCTGGGCTTGCACATTTAAGAACATCAATGTGAAACCAACTCTACAAGATGAAGGGAAACAGACACTCTCCCGAATGTTTGTTTATACAGAGACCCTTCATTTTAAGACATGTGAGTCCTGATTAAACTATACACACTGATTACAAATGTGAATAGCTAGGGGGGAAAATAATTTTTCTTCTCAAATTAACTTCTGATTTCAGAGTCATGTAACACCATGTTCCCCTAAATATCAGTTTAGAAAACAGAGAACAAAAAACTGCCCTTCCCCTTTGCAGCCACAAATTTTTCATGATGCTGGCATTTCAAATGAGACTAAAAACATAAGCCAGAAGACCCATAATAAATAGTAAGGTATCTGATGGGACAGATGCCATTCATCCCCTCTGTGTCCAGTTACTGAGTTCATGTCCAAATTTCACGTGAGGTTTGGATGGAAGAGTTAAATTATCAGCCCTGGTTTCCCTTCTCCCTGTACTTCTGATTCTCTCAGATAATGTTTATTGACAGTGGAGACAGGAACATGAAAAAGGATTACCTAAGCAGTCCTAATTAAACAGGAAAATGGTATAACGCCAAAAGGCATTTGCCTAAACATGTGGCTTAGATAATCACATTGCCCAGGCTTTGATGGCCGGGCAGTGCTAGCTGAATCCCTCAGTGCCAGTCAGCAACAAATAAAATGGGAAAGACTGTGCTCCTTTTTCCCTATCTGGAGGTCGCAGGCACACAGCTTGCTTGCTAATGGCAACCAGGAAGTAGAACAGCAAGAGAGTATCTTATGATCCCAGTTTTCCTTTGTGCCCAGAGAGGATTCATTGTTAGCAGTCTCCTCTGTGACCCTGGAGTCGACTAAGGAAGACAATACATTTAAATGATGCAGGTAGTGTCAAAGACTAGTTTATTAACAACTCAGAAGAAAGCTTAATTCTGGACCCAGTAAATACACAGACAGTTCCTTTAAGGGGAACACGTGCGTATATCAAAAAGAAATCCCTATGATATCATGTTCCCTGCTGTCTGAGACTTACTCAGTAGAAAAGTCAAATGGTTGGCAGTCTCCATAGTGCATCTTTAATTTGATTTGAATGCTGTACCCTCCATATTGACTTCTGAGCTTTATCTTGACTTTCTTTTATTGGCACTATCTTCCCAAGGAGCCAGTTGTCTAGGTGATGAAAGGTGCACATCATAATAAAATGCAGCATTTTTCAGATAAACAGTAATTAATACACTGGCTTTGTATGTTTAACCTTTTCCCTGTCGGGGGAATGGGGGGCAAGCGTGCCTTCCCCTGCAATTGTCAAAACAAGTTGATGTTAATTCATCCACGTACTTGCTCATCTCTTGATGGGCTGCAATTAGTCTACTTTATGAAAATAGTTTTCGGAAGCTGGATTTTTAAGAAGAAAATAAGAAAATAATGCTACATCATCCTTTGCCAATTGGTATGTGGCATGTGTAAAACATTTCTTTACAATTCTTTTCATAATTTATCAAATTCACATTCCAAGGATTTCCTGGAAATGTGTATGCGGTTAGATTTAGATGATTATGCTCTTTTTAGTTTCAGCATAGCTTTCAGTCTTGCCCTAACCTGAGACCTGACATTCCAGTCCCCGATTATCAGCAATTTCATCGAGTTACTATCAAGCGATCTCACAGTGATAGCTCAGTAATGCAGCAACAAGCCACAGCTTGAGAGAGGAGGGAATGCAGAACAGTCTAATGGCTGATACTTTATACTTTTTATGGAAAATGATGAAGCCGAAGAGAAACAAAAGCTATCTGTGAAAGAATGAAACTGATAACAAGACCCGAGTGCCTCATTAGGCTGGCACTGCAGCCTTCCCCATTTGGGGAAACAGGACTTGAAGCCCCAGGAACAAATGAATAGGTATTGTTTTGAATGCTCCTGCTATTTCTCATTTGTAAGAATCTACACACACATGCTACATGCACACACACACATGCACACATACACACATTTACACCTATGTACATACCAGAGAGCTTAGTAAATGGGTGTGCTGTGTCCAGGAAATGAAAGGGTAGGAACAGCAGGAGCAGGTTTGCTGGCAGAGCTATACAGCAGAAGACAAATATACACAGCACACAGTATGTGTGCTTGGCTCAAATCTGTGCAATTAGTACTTCTATTTACAGCAAACTCCTTGTACCACCAATTTAAAAGTAAATGACAACTAGTTTGAAACTGTTTGATCAGAATGCAAAATTGAACCAAGGTAGGTTCTAAAGCTGATTAGCTAGCGTACTTCTTTTTTCCTCCTGCTAATTGCTAAGTACATTTGCTGGATCCTGGCATTGATTTGCTGGCTTCTAATTCAGGGTATGAGTTTAAAATATTAATCCACAAACTTCTCATTTTCTTTATTGGTCAATACAACTCATGACAAATTGTGCTACATAAATTCTTCATCTTAATGCTTCCACTTTGATTTTTTTTCCTGATTCTTCCATCTATTTTATATATTTGTCCCCATCCCTCCCCCCACAGACTACATTTTTATCCTTTATCCTTTATTCTACTAAATTTTCTTAGAGCAACATCAGTCAGAAAAATGAGAATCTGAGTAACAGAGATTAATAGATACCACTTAGAGCCCAGGGACTCAGTACAATGAGTGTTCTGTGCTGAAGAATGGAATCATATTGGAAACAGAGAGAGACATGGGTACCCCAAGGTGGTTGTGGGCTGATTTTTTTCTTTTCTATGAGCATTTCCAAATATCTTATTCAGCAAGCTCTGGGTCTTACATTAGTCAATGTGTTTTCCTTCGGAGTTTGTAACTAACCTAATTTTACAAAGATGCCAATTTGCCTGTTAGTTGAGAAGAATGACATTGGTGCTGTAATGAGGGTGGGTGACCCCAGCAGACACATAATGACTGATCCTGAAGTCTATTCTTCACAGACAAGAAATAAACTCAACTCTGCACTGGAGGATGACTCACAAAGATGATTCTTCCAGCAGCAAGTGCCATGAAAACCCCTGAATTCCAAAGTCCCTTTTGAGAAGAGTTACTGTTCTCCAAAGGGTCTACCATTTTAATTACAATGCCATTTACATTAATTACATCAGAAAAAAATTAAATTCATCTTTGCCAAAAGGCAAGGCAAAATCATTACAGGAATTTGTAGTTCCTTATTTCTAAAACAAATATTGCTCACACAGAGAACATGAGCTAACTAAAATGAAAATTTTCCTAGAAAATATAATCAATCACTTAAAAGATATATTTGACATTAATATGATAACACAGGTATTTTTCAATGCTGCCTTTTTTCAAATCAATTTCTCTAATTATTCACACCACTTACAATTCAGATGAATAAACTCAAAGGGGTTTTGAGAAATAAAGAGGTAAGGGAACAATATTTTCAAGACCACCTACGTTAAGTGCTTCATGTATATTATTTCACTAAATCCTCAGAACGATCCCGTAGGACCCATAGGATTATCTAACAGGTAAAAATCTGAGACTCAGAGAGGCTGAAAAGCCATCATAACCTTTTTACCACAATGCATTGTACTCTAAAGTTCTCTTTCTTCTTTTTCTTCTTTTTTTTTTTTTTTGTTTTCCAAAAACAAATTTCTTATTTCTTAATTTAGTAAAGGTGTTCTTATATATAAATCTAATTAATTTTTAAGTGAGCCAAGAGTATTTTCTCCTGCTATAAGCTCTTTGGTAAATAATTTTATTGTTTTAACTATTAAATCCTCTTATATTTAAGATGCATGTCCTAATTTGAACTTCAGAATAATAACTTCAAGCAAGGCATGTCACAATTAAGAGCAATTTTTCATATGTAAATATAAACGACTCCAGTGACCTACCAGAAGTAGGTAATATTATTCAAGGTGTTTTTCCAACCGTGGTGATTGATTTGCACTAATTCATTCTTTCTCTTTCTTTCACTGGTTCCCTTGGGACCAAATGTATGTATTTGCATTTGCCAGAAAGTCTGTTTAAGATTGAGAGCATGAAAATGGTGCAAAGTGAACTGGCCCATGGGGGAATTATACCTATGACCTTGGCCTCATTAGTATCATGTTCAAATCAACTAAGTTAAGCAGCTGTATTTTCTTAAGTCCAAGCACATGTTTATTTGGTAAATATAGGAGTTTCAACTTCTTCAGCTCCCTCGAGGACCATTAAGTGGACTTCAGCATTCATTCATTCAACAGCTTCTAATTGAATACTCAACATTGAGCAAATCTTGTCCGTACTAATTTGAGAGCTATCAAGTAGTGCAAGATGTGGCTCCTGCTCACCGGGAATTACAAGTTAGTTGACTGAGAGGAGATGACAGATACACAAGTACAATCTTATATAATAAAGAGCCTGGTCCTGAGGACAGAGAAACCCGGCCTTTTAACCTGGCTCTGCCACTTACTGGCTGTAGGACATCTGTCATATAAAGGCTTCCCTACATCTAAAATGGACATACTAATATCAGAGATAGTCCTGAGAACCAGAGGAGAACCCATTTTTAAAACCCTCTACACAGTGGCTTGCATATATTAAGTACCCAGTAGGTTGTAGCTGCACTGTTGAAGACTGGAGAGGTGAGAATCAAAATCTTCTAAGCTCCTAAAATTACTCAATTTGTCCAGAACCAAAGCTCCTTCCAACCCAACTATGCATATTTTTCTTCTCCATCTCTACTAATGGCTTCACCGTCCCCAAACCAATCTCTATAAACTCTAGAGTCTTTTTACTTCCTAGTATTTCTTGCCACTTTTGCAAAACCCCTTCAGTTCCCCTCTGAGCCAGCCAGCTACTTCCCCAATCAAAGCTCTTGGTTCCTGGCCTGGGCTAGACCCTTGCCTACCTCAGTAGCCCCTGATTTGGTGCATTTCTTTTCAGTTTATCAGTCCTCCATGTAACTGCCCCCAGCAGTCTCACGGAGCACGGCGCTGGACAAGCCCTGACATCATTCATTGGCTTCCCATTGCCTATGGAGCACTCACTGAATACTCAACAGTCACATAAAAATTCCTCTCTTTGTGCCTCTGTTTCCAGTAATACTCTCAATGTTTGCCATTGGACATATCACACAGAGGTCAAACCTCACAGTCTTCCCACCTGTCCCACATCTTTCCATCTCAGGGTCCCCACTCATGGCATTCTCTGACTCCTGAAACTGCCTATCCTGCAAAGCCCAACTTAGGTGTATCCTCCTGCATCAGGCCTCTGATGAGGCTCTCAGCCTGAGACAAGCTCTCCCTTCCTCGTGTTCCAATGACACTTCATTTGTAGCTTCATACAATGTTTTCTGCAGTACACTTCATATTGGAGTTATTTGTACATGCCTTTCCTCCAGTTCCGAAGTAAGCCACCTGAAAATAGTCATAGCATCTTATACATCTCTTCCTCCTCCAAAACTCTAAAGCAATAAGTTGTCCATCCGGCGTGGTCAAATCGCCTTACTCCTTTATTCACTTTTAACACTTACTCTGCATAAGGTTCTTTCCCAGCTCCCAAATCCTATTGACACATTTCAGTTCTTATTTTCACTTGGCCTCTCTGCAGCATTTGGCACTATTCACCACTACTTTTTTTCTTTAAATCTTTCTTCTGTTGGCTTCCATAACACCATTTACTCCTAATTTTACCTCCTGTAGCCTTCCTTCTTCTTCATGTCTTTCACAGGGGTCTCTTACTCACCTATCCTTAAAATATTGATATTCCCATGTTGCAATTATCAGTCATGTCCTCTTTCATTATATGTATTGTCTTATTGGCTCACAAAACGTGACCTGAATCCATCAAATTCTTCACCCAATCTGATATTCCTTCTTTTTTGAAAAGGATCAATGTGAACCTAATCACTCAAACCAAAAACCTATAGATACTTTTCTTAGACTGTTCAGACCGCTATAACAAAATGCCAATGGGTAGCTGATAACAACAAAATTTTATTTCTCATAATCCTGTAGGCTGGAAAGACCACAATCAAGGTGCCAGCAGACTTGGTGTTTGGTAAGGCTCATTTCCTGGTTCAGATGTGGCATCTTTTTGCTGTATCCTCACATGGTGGAAGGGGTTAGGAAACTCTCTGGGGCCTCTTTTGTGAGGACAACAATCCTATTCATGAGGGACCCACCCTCATGTTCTAATCACCTCCCAACAGCTCCACCTCCTAAATCATGGCCTTGGGGATTAGGATTTCAACATATGAATTTGGTGGGGGACACAAACATTCAGACCACAGAAGTTCATCTTAGAAATTCCCCCCAGCGCCATGCCAGCTATCAGTCCATTGCCTCTGAGCTTCAAAATCACCATTCATTGCCCTGCTTACAATCTCGGAGCCAAACTCAGCAAATATTTCTGCTTTGCCAGCCAGTCCAATTTTAAGCTTTGTCAGTGGAGGGAGGTAAAGGGATACTGCAGGAGGAAGGGGCTTCTCTTCCTGGTTCTGGTCTTCTTTTCGCTCTTCTTGCTCCTGAGGTGCTTGTCCAGCATAAAGGACATGCAGTGGTACTCACCCCCAGAGAGTTTCAGCAGCCTCCCCACTGGCAGCTCCCCAGTGAGTTCCACTGCTGCCACAACCAGCTTCCTAGAGATGCCAGCTGTGAAGTGGCTTCCCAGCAAGTTCAGCAACACCCATACAGATGGCTTCCCAACAAATTTCACCAAAACCCAAAGGCCAACTTCATGGCAAGTTTTATCAGCACTCTAGCAAGTGATTTTCTGCTTGCCATCCTCAGGCTGCAGCATCTCAGCAAACTCCTTTACTGTCCAGTGTACTACAGAAAAACCCTCTCTACTGAGAGCTGAATCTTTGCCTTGGAGAGAGGAAGCCTTTTCAAATCTGTTCCTTCCTTGAGTGCTCCATCTCATCCCCAGGGCGGTGGCTGCTTCTTAAATATGCTATTCCTATACTCTTTAGAATTTTCTTTGCCCCTTAATAGTTAACCCTGTATTACTGGTTAGTAATTCTTTATATTAAACTTTCCCTGTTCAAATCACTTATGGTTTCTGTCTCCTGAGTAGACCCTGACTGATACCCCTCCCAGTTTCAATTCCATCTCCCGAGCATCTTTCAGATCCAGCAACTTTCCTCCAGTCCCAGAGTCCCTGCCTGAGTTTAGACCTTTGTCATTCTTAGTTTGGTTTTTGGTATGAACCTCCTAACCAATTGTCTACTTCGAGTTTCGATGTTTTTTAGTACTTCTTCCTCCACACACCAGATAAATAGTTCTATAAGGTGCAATGGTGTGAATTTTGACCCACTAACTCAAGTGTAGATGAAATGTCAATTTTTTTTTCTCAAATCTACTTAAGTCTAACTCTGAGAATGAAATCTTATTGTAGTTATTATTGACTATCTTCTTATCTCCCCAACTCTCTTATTCCAAGATTATGTAAGGGTCCTAAGAGTCTTATGCCAATTAAAATATGCTCCCTTGAAAGTGTGTGCCACAGTTAGTCCTTCCTAAGCATAGGAATCTTTGCTAAGGCCAGTAGACCCAGAAGCAGGAGTTCAGCCTTCTAAGCATCCCACCCCATTCCCCTCCTAAATAGTGCCAGCTTCCTGGGACACAATATAAGGGAACAGAGCACAGGTCTGCATGTGCTCCAAAGACCTCCACCCAACTCCCAGGTTGGAGGGTCTCTTACCTCTCTCCTCTCCCCTACCCTTTACAAGGTGGGTTCCCTCCCAGTATGATTTGTTTTTCCTGGCAATATTGCCTTAGACACTAACACCCAAAACTCCCTCAGGCAAAGAAACAAAATCCTGATCACCTGCTAGAAATGGAGAAGAGGAGAAAAATACATGGAGAACAAAACAGAAATTAATATCTCACACACACAGGGTCAGAACCTTTTCAGTCTGGAAAAAATCAACGTTTTATGTTTTTGGCCACAACATTTTGAATGTATATTGAATCCTCTTAAAAATTCTTCTTTTCCTTTTCCCACCAATCTTCTAAAATTCTCAATAAAGTACACAGGTATGCTGAAAAGTTTGTGGAAAATGAAATTAAAAGATGATAGGAATCTTTCCATGAACTTTTTGAAGATCCCTGACATTTAGGTTTAAGGAACACAATCTCTCAGACTTTTGGTACTTTATTTCTTGCTACAACTCTGAGGCAATGGGCAGAGGGCCAGCAGTCTGAATTCAGCAGATTAAGAAAGAAGGAAATGCAGGGAGAAAACAAAACATCACCTCTGCTCTGGGCACACCCAAGTACCTGCCATTTCCTGAAGCCACTTTTCTCTCTCTTGCACATTCACAAAGTGTCCCATCTTGGAAACACCTAGATTGGTCTTTCAAAACTCAGTTCAAGTGACGACTCTGCCAAGAAACCTTTAGTCATGCCCCACACAAGGCAGCCACTCCCTCACTGTGCTTTGGCACATCCTGCATTGTGATTTATTATGATTTGGGTTTAATATTTCTTTTTCCTTTTCTGTTTCTCCCTTTAGGTTATGAGTTAATTGAAGGATACGGACAGTAACTCTCATTCTGTATCCCAGAGCTATGAACCACAGATTGCTCTTGAATGTTTCCATGTTTGTTGAAATCATTTTGCTAATTCCTTCAAGTTGGTACAAATATATCTGATGACAGGAGTGCCTTGAAAGATGCATTGTTGCCTGAGGTACCAGAAGAGTTGTCAGGTAGTCTTTCATCCTTCCGAGAACACACTAAACTCATCTTTAATTTCAGCTATAAAGAAGGGCCATGTAATCACTTCATCTTCTCAATGCTACCTATAACATCTGCTGTGATGTACTCTTTGGAATATTCTGAACATGAAAAAGCATGGAGCTTCTCATTCTCCACATTTTTGGAAATCAGGTGTGTGTTTTGGTATATGATATTTTAAAAGGGGCATGTCTGATGATCGAGAGGGGAAGTGCTTGCTGATGATTTGCATTTTTAGGCTTCCAGATTTGAATGATTGAATTTTCAGAAGGGAGAAATATTTTTCCCTTAAAAATGAGATGTTAATATTTTTATGTTGTTTATGTATTTTGGCAGTCTCAAGAAATGCCATCTGGATTAACGAAGTGAGGTATATTCTTAAGGGCCAAAAAAATAGCACACAATTTATAAAATGTTAGTGTGGAAAATGTAATTTACTTAAAAAAAAAAAAACTAAGGCTATTAATTCAGCTCAATGTGTCAAGAATATAGTAAAGGATTCAGTGCTCAGTTATCCAAAAGTGAGGTTATCCAAGTTAATTTCTTTCCGCATCCAGCTGAATTTTATTTTATTATTATGTAAAGTGCTTTCACCTTTTTGCAAAGCGACAGTTCTGGCTTATTCAGAACTTGGCTCTGCCACTTTCTAGCTATGAAATCTCAGCAAATCACTTAACCACTCTTTCCCTTGGTTTTCTCATCTGTAAAATGGAGACAATTATAGTACCTACCTCAGATGACTGTGGTGATAATTTAGTAAATAATTTTACTCAAAAAACTTTATCATTTGCTTTCTATGTATCAGATGCAGTTCTAGGCACTTGGGGTACAATGGTGAGGAAAACAGGTAAAAAGCTCTGTCCTTATAGGGTTTATATTATAGTTAAAATGCTTAGAACAGTGACTTGCACATGAAGCATGTAGTGAATTATTATCCCTGTTATTATTATTACCATTATTAATACTGTGTCCAGAAGGTATGTGCTGACTGGAAAGTATGCACAGTCCTTAAGCAATTGTCCAGGAGCTCAGGTCACTAGTTTGTAGCCTGCCACCCCAAAGCTGCTGGGTGAAGGGCTTACAGACCACTGTGGGGCCAAGTCAAGTCCTGGGCTGTGGAAGGGGAGGGCGAGAGGAGGGTTTTGTCTACCTCAAGATGATCAGTATTAGCACTAGCAACTGAGTATCATGAGAAATATTTTCCCCCTTCACAAAAGCCTACGGAAGAGAGGATGAAAACATTAAAACCTCAACTCAGGACATAGAGACTGAATGAATCCTGAGAGATTTTACTTTTGCCAGTATCACTCCTGCGAATGTTGTAAAGATGAAGCAATATACGGCACATGAGCCTGAAAGGCAGTGTTGGGGAGGAGTGTGGACACTTTGGAGCTAAACAGATCTGCCCCAATCCTTCATTTCTTCCAGAGCTTGGTACCAATTTGAACATCACATTGAGCACTTTTTTGCAGAGAATGACCAACACCTGTGGCCAGCGGCCGGCTTCCTGCTCTAAGCTTTGTGCTGCTTTTGCCAGTATTTTGAGTTTCCCTTCACAGCTTTTCTCCATCTCTTCCTTCGTCTCAATGTCCACCAACTCTTCCCTACACCCCAATTATTCCTTAATAGATCCTCATTTTGAAGAATCTTATTAAAATGATTTTGTAAAATTCACTAAACCTTTTTGAAAAAAGGCACAATAAGAAAAGCACAAGCAATGGGGTCTTTTCAGACTGAACATTACCACATAAGCAAGATTTAGACATTATTTGGTGAGCTTTCATTCCACCCTGCACACGGTCACAGAGGATTACCACTGTCTCCAAACTCCTTGTCACGTGAGACCAGATGGACAAGGCCACGAACCATCCACTGTGCCTACCCAATTCATCCAGACCTTTGCTGACCCTTTAAAGAGACGGGCATCTCCCACATGAGGCTGAGTGTCCCTCAGAAGTGCAATTCAACTGACACCTCAGTGATTCCAGGGGTTTCTGGTGTCCCTGTGCCTCACATTCCTGTAAACCTTAGTCACACTCCAAGATATAAGCCCCTCCATCATCCGTCCACCCCAGTACACTTATCCCCAAAGCACTCTTTGCTTCCTCTCCACTAATCCAACTTTCTACTGCTCTTCTCCCTCCCACGCCTTCTGGGGGTGCCCCTTGGAACTCCTTTCAATGGTTAACAAACTTCACCAGCCTCTTCACTAAACATTCCTTCCACTTCCTGCCCAAGTAAACAGAGCTTTTTCCACACCCTTCCAAGCTGAGTGTGGTCTGTCATTCAGAGCCTCCCCTGCTCCTATGAAGCCAGTGACATTTTGCTGCCTCTCCTGGTTCCTACCAATGACCAAGCTTCAGTCACTTCTCCCTTTTCACCAAAGTCTTGGGCACACGGTCTCCATCCACACTCAGAATCACAATCCTAGGAAAATTTGGTGTCTGTAAGAGCAAGCTGGCCAGCACCTCAGCCACCCAACACATGGATCTGGTCATCAGCCAGAGCAGATCCATTTCTTAAATCATAAATGTGGTCATATGATAACCTGCACCTCCCCATTTAGCACTTATCCCATGGTCAGCTCACTCCCCAGTTAGACTGTAAGCTCCATGAGGGCATGCGTTTTTTGTCTGACTTACCCACTGCTGTATTCCTAATCCCTACAACAGTTCCTGACACAAAGCAAATTTTAAATAAATACTTGTTAAATAAATAAACCATACTCTGTGTTTGTCTCAATGAAAAAAAATGGCTTCCCAGAGGCAAAACAATTTGAGAAATTCATGAAATCCACAGGACTTGAGCTAATTTTCATTCAATAATGTGGCAGAGGTGGGTGCCAAGCAACCCATGTATTTTCTGTCTTTGCAACAGTTAACTAGTGGCCAAAAAACCAGAGGAACTTTTGTTCACCGAATAGGATCATTGCTAGGCTAATGAAAATGTAATCTCAAAGGAAATTTCCAACAAAGCTTTCCTGATGGCGTTTATGGCCATTCATTCTTTTTTATCTTTATGTAAATTGTTTTGATTGGTAAAGAAATTGCATTCTTGTGGACTTAGGCAAGACTGATCCTGTTGGAAATGTCCTTGCTGAGAACTGCCCTTGCTGCATGCTAGATATTCCCTAGACTCAAGCCCAGCCACACCTCGCTTGTAAGACAAGCAGGAGGGGCAATTATTTATCAAAATAAATTAATTTAGCGAATGTTCTTTGGGTTTGATAGGCTGAGGCACTTTGATATGACAAAGAAAATAATGAGATCACCAAACTCTTTATAGTCCATGGAAGTAAGTTATTATTTGACTTGTAACTTTATTAATGGAATAGTTTTGTTAATCAGGATACACTTTTTAATTGTGATTTAATTTAATTGGAATTTTTAAAAAATTGTGCCTCCAGTTCAGGGTATTGATGAAAGGTCATGTAAAATGATAGTTACAGAAGTAAACTGAGATTCAGGGTTCCTAGGGTTCCAGTCCTGACTTCTCAATAGTTGGCATATATTTGGGAAAGTCACTCTCATATAGAGAAAGCATGAGCCTCCTTCTAGACCTTTCTATGCAGACTTCCGGAACACCACTGAGATCTCCTAAAATTAATACTTACCACACAGCATAAATACATAGTAACATGTCAGCTAACCACTGGTACCAAGAAGTAGGTATTCTAATCAAGTACCTTTTCAGAAATAACCTATTTTTATTATAGAACAGATCTTGGGAAGAATATCTCTACAAAGGACTTATAAAACAGTGACCAGAACAATTTTCTCTTCCATGCTTACAGTGATATTAATGGGTTCCCTGGTTAGGTGTTTTGAAACAGCATTTTACCATCCACAGACCTTCAGTCATATAACCAGATTTTTTTAATTTCAATGTGAAAATAGCCCCAATGAATTTTTGTAAAAGTGCATAGGGATTTTAAGCAAAATGAAATCAAGTAAAATAACAGCTACCATTTATTGAGCACTTATTATGTGTTGGGCTCTGTGCTCAGCTCTTTACATGCATAATCTTCCCCTAATGTAGAAAGCTTCAGAAGTCCATGAAAAATAGCAGGCATCTAAAAGGGAAATTTGATTACAAAATATAGGCATCCCACTGGCTCTGAGAAACAGTGAGCATATGGGAGGTATTATTAAGGTAATAAGCTTTAAAGACACAATCATAAAAATGTAAATGTAGGAGTTAAATCAATTTTTCCCCTTGGATCAAAACTGCAGTCTCTGTAGGTTGAAAGCACAGAAACCCTGAGGAGCTCTAGGGAAATGTCAGGGCAGGCTTAACAATTTTATCCACTGACTCTCTCCTCTAACAGATTTCTCTGCATCCTGCTTTAGAGCTCTGGGTAAATCTGGGGTGACTGAAATGTTATTATGGTAATTATTATTATTATTAAACAGATGTTCAGAAAGTAAAATAGTAAAAAGCAAAAATTAAATATAAATCACAAGTGATTTTTAAAGATCTCAGCAGAAAAAAATAAATACAATTTTTAAAAATATTTACTAAATAAAACTCTTAAAAATTTAAATATGAAGTAATTCCACGAAAATTACTTATGCACCAAATCCATAAACAAACCCATACAATATCAACCAGGAAATAACTATAATGATATTTTAAAGGGATAAACGAAAAAAATGTACTTCCATCACAAAAAAGACCATTTATTATCACAATTAAAGACTAATCCATACATTAAGTGGACCAATGTATGAAGTGAAAAGTAGAAAGAAAACACATTTCTCTGTTTAAAGTACTAAAAGGAAATATGAGTTATTAAGGAAAAATTAAGTAGAGCACACTTAGTAATTACGATTGCTCACTGAAGTGAAAAAATATTAATGGTGATTAGGAAAAAAAAAAATCACAGCCACAAAGGAGATTACCTGAAGTTCTTTGTTGAGATGATGAGAAATACAAGATTTTAATTAATTGTCAATTAATTCAGGTGCTCTTAAAGCTATCTGTACTTGGGCGATATGAATCATGCCTGACTTGGCTGTCTGCCTTTGTTTCTCATTGTGACTTAGCCTGGGCACACATCAGCTTCCTTAGCATGACAGAGTAAGCACCAGCCCAGGGAATGTCTGTCCAGCGCTGTTTAAGCTTTTTAGAAGAAGTGGTGGACTAATGGGCACAAAACTATGCTATCTGCCCTAAATGAATCATTGTGCAGTATATGCATGTATTGAAACAACATATTGTACCCCACAAATATGTATAATTGAATGTTAAAATATTTTAAATAAAAAAATTAAAAATAGAAAAATAAAAATTTAAAAATAAGTTTTTAGAAGGAAGTCATTGCAAGAACAGTCAAAAGCACACAGAGATTTATAAAAACTGTTTAGCACTGATGTTTCTCTGAAATTTCTCTGGGAACCAAGACTGTCCCTTGTCAATGACAGAAAAAGAAGGGCAGTGTCCTCTGTTCACGTTATAGAGTTTGCCCTTCAGGGCTCTTAGGATAGCAACTGGTGCCTCCTACCTTGGGATAGGGGCTGGCAAATGTTTTCCTTAAAGGGCCAGATAGCTAATATTTTAGGCTTTGTGGGCCAAAAGGCAAAATCTAGGATAGTGTGTGGATATGTACATAACAAGAAAGAAAACATTTTCACAACATTTTTACTGACAAAATTCAAAATATAGTGATAATAATAATTGAGTACTTTTTTTTTTGGAATATAGGTCTAAGAATGAGAAGAATGAAATTTTTTTTGGGGGGGGATAACAATTCACTTAATTGGGAGTTCAAAGTTAGAATTTTCTATCACCAAATCAATTGCAAATATTCATCTGTACTGAGTGAACAGTCCAGAATGCCCTCTGACCATCTGCTGAATTAGCATTGGAATAAGCAAAGTATTAATGTCATCATAGCTCTGTCTTGGCTTCCACTCCTAGGAGGAATCACCTTTGCAAGACCAGCTTGATGGGCTCCTACAGACTCCATGTACCTGAGGGATTTCTTGAACTCTCAGAACTCCTCCATGGAGGGCCTAACACCCGGTGCTCAGAGGACTCTCTGCCTCGGCCACCTCCATGATGGCTGGGTAGTTTCTGGCAAATGGATGGGGGTTAGGCCAATGACCAGGAGTTAAATGAGAAGGAAGACAGTGTCCTCCAGGCCAAGGAGATTTGGGAAATTTGAGAGTGCAAATACTTGTTTGTAAAAACCATTCTTAGCTCCCTGGCCATATAGAATCAGATGCTAGATTTGTCCTGCAGACCATAGTTTGATGACAAGGCTTCTGACTGATGTCACGGAAGAGTTAAAGAGCAGAAGAAATCAAAGACCAGCAACAATAAAAACTGTAAATTACATTTTTTCTGAAATATATTTATGTGTTTCTTTATTTCACATTTCATTTTACTTGACCTTCTCCTTGACTGGCCAAAGGCATTCATTTGCCTTTTTAGCAGAAATGAACAGAGGAGGGAAAAAAATCAATGTTTAGCAATTGACTACCAAAATAAAATTTTTCTGTTCCTAGTAAGACCAGAGTTGAAGCCAAGCATAGCTGAGAAAGTTAAACTTTTAAGAAATTACTTCAATTCCATTTACATGTCAAAAGTCAGGTTTGACTGACTGATACCTTCTGTTTCATTCGGCCAAAGGAAGAGAGTTCAGGATATGTCTTAGGGAAGTTTCTACTACATGGTATATGAGTCGGCTGCTGCCACATTAATGCTGAATAATAAACCATCTCAAATCTCAGTGGCTTACAACAAGGAGAACTTCATCTCATGTTCTTGGAGTCTGCAGGTCAACTGTGTTTTGGCTGATCTAGCCTGGATATAGCTGGTGATTATGCCTTAGGCTGAGATCCAGCTGGGCTGTGCTCCAGATGCCAGGTTCATTTAAGTTTGCTCTTGTCTGCTCATTCTGGGGCCCAGGCTAATGAGGTGGCCATTAGCCATAGCTTGATCTTCTTATGAAGGGTCACCAGAATGCAAGAAGCCAGAGACGCATTGCACAAGCATATTTAAAGCTTCTGCCTATGTCATGTCCACTAATACTCCATGGCTGAAGCAAGTCACATGGTTGAGCCCTATATCAATGGTGAAGGGAAGTGCACTCTGCCCCAGTGGCATAGGAAGGGAGTAAAATTTGCTGCACAATAATTCAAACTATCGGTACAGGAGAGAAGAAAAACTGCTTAGAGTCCTATGATGTGCAGAACGGGAGATGAAAGAGAAAATGAATGGAAACGATCAAGTGGACATGTATGTCTTGACATTGCCTTTGTAGGAAATGTCAGGACAGCATTTGGCTGCGTGTGACAGAAAATCCTACTACAGTGGGTTAGTTTCTTTTTCTCACATATCAAGAAGCCTTGGAGCAGGAAGCTGAGGGCTGATGTAGCTGCTTGTCATTAAGTACCCAGAATCCTTTTAGCATCTCCCATCCCTAGCCTGTAGCTAGCTTTCCTTTCTCTCTTTCTTTCTCTCTCTTTCTTTCTTTTTCTTTCTTTCATGATCTTAAGAGACTACAGCATGTCCATATTACAAATAGGGTTAAAGATAGAAAAGTTAAAAATCTCCTCTTGTGGCCTTGTTTTTGTTTGTTTGTTTGTTGTTGTTGTTGTTTATTCAAAGGAGAAAATCCTTTCTAGCTTCTGTTGCATCTTTCTGGCCAGAACTGTGCCCCATGACCAGCCCTGACAAGATGACTAAGAAGACCTGGGATTTAGTACCCATAGCACAGGACAGAGTCAAGATGGTAAGAGGTTGGGATTGGAGGCTGAGTGAGCTAATCCCACACTCCAGGCCATAACTTCTCTATCCTAAAATCTTGGTAGAAAGGGATTTGCTGTGCAAATACATGATAGGAGTGGAAGAACAAGAGAACACTAAAGCAAGTAGGCCACTTACCTGGGAGCAGGCTGGGGGAGGCACAGGTCTGGAGAAGAGGCCCCACATTGACATAGAGCCACATCCAACTTGAATTAGAAGCACAGGTGAAGATGGTGTGTGGACACATTTGTGTGAGGAGTGGGCCCTAGTTCCTGATTATGCATGCTCTGGAATCTAGAAGGTTCTTCCGTCCTTGCGAAAGAAGGGGTACTGAGAGAGACAGAGGCTGAGAGCAGGACATCGGGGAAGAAGTGTTCAATCCCTTTCCTAAGATGCTCAATCCCTTTTCCTAAGAGTCTAAATTACTGCAATAGGTCATTATAGACCAACAAACATGGCTTTGACAAGTCCAGGCACAGGAAAAGGCAAGAGATCCCTGAAATAATGTTACTCTAGAGGTGGAAAAAAGCCCAGGCCCAATGAGCTGGCCTGGTGCTGAGTCAGAGAGTCAAATGGGAATGACAGTTCTGATTTGTGATAGGACTAAAGCCAGAATACCCCACCCTTGACCTCTTAAGATTAGGCCTGTGACCAAAAGAAGTAGCTCTATAAATAAATTGAAGGAACTGAGGTTGACAGTAGGGAGTAAAAAAAGCAGGGGAAGGTGTAGATTTTCTCTCAGCACCTTGAGGGAAAGATCCAAACTTCTACCAGTGGCAATGAAGACTACAAGGGTGGCAGCCACAGTCTATCATCTCAGACAAGACTTGTGGCTGTGGATGTTGCCTTGGTTTCTTGGCATAAGCATGACCCCAGGGGTCTGACTGTTCAGCTGCCCTTGATTTAAAAGCCTGATATCAGATGGGAGTGTAGCATCCTTCATCATTAGTGGGAATGCCTGTAACTAACCCAAACACAATTATGAAGGCAAGGAGCTTCTAGGGGTTATTGCAGGAGGATATTTTCTCTCTAGGCAAGATAGGAACTCCAGGTAAAACTACCTTGTCTTGAAAGCCAACAGAGTAGGGCATTGCCACAGAGAAGGAAACAAGGCCTTTATGGCTTTGTATTCTTTCTCTTCTGATAAGAGAAGAAAATAATCCATCATATTTTCTTCTTTACATAAATGGCAACATAAATCTCAATTTTGTTCCTGGAAAGTATGAGTTAACAATATTGTAGTTATTGTGTTCACAACCAACCTTGGTCTGTAGCTCTTAAAGTCTTTGGATAATAATGGTGAATAGCTTCAATAAGATGCAGGAGAGGAGACTTTATGGAAGACAAACTTTCTATTAACTGACTTCAGCAATCCTTTTGCATCTCAGTTTTACATTATCCAGAGGAATAACTGGAAATGTTCATTAAGAATGTCCAGGAAGGAAGAATTTCTGTAATTATCTCCTCCAGTAAATGTGAGAATTCACCACCCTGCAACAATACAGTCAACCCTCTCTATGATGTGCTGCTAAAGAACAAGGAGAAAGAGAAAGAGAGAAGGAGGAATGAATTAAAATTCAAAGAGAGAAGAGGAGAGGAAGACTAGCCTCCACAGCCTGCCTCAAATACTCTGAAGACAAGGAAAAGAAAAGCAATACAGCAGAAGTATGTTAGCTAGATTCAAACCTCAGATCCACCCATTTAGTAGCTGTGTGACAACAAGCATTATCTGAGTTCCCTAAACCTCAGTCTATTTATTTATAAAATGGGAGTAATGGCTCCTACTTCATACAGTTATAATGATGATTAAAAGACCTAATGGATATAAAACATGTTCCAGAGTGTATGGCAATAATACTCAGCAAATCTTAAATTCTATTATTATAGTAAATAAGTATATCAAACAGTTCATCTCTATTCATTACCTGAAGAATATTCATCATATCTTATGTAATCTATGAAATGGGTTTTTCCTCAAAGGGGTTGACTGTCTTTTATAATCGTCGGGAGCCCATTTTTCCAATCATTGCCTATACAAAGCTGATTGTCCTTTTCCTTCCTAAGGTTCTTTTACTAGGTTCCACACTTACTGCCTCCCTGTTCTGCCTCTCTTAGACCTGAGCTTGCTCTGTCACAATGGAGGTGGTGCTTGCTGTGCCTTCTCCTCTGCACCCTTGGGCTCAGCATTGCTGATTTCATGAGCTCTTCTCTTCCAAGGTTCAGAATCCAGGGCAGCCAGCCAGTCAGTTGGCCAAGTCAGAGTCACAGACTCAGCTGCTGTGATGTGCCCCTCCCCTTGGGTCATTCAGCAGTCACAGGACACAGCACAAGCACTCAGGGAAAAGAGAGGCTCTCTCAAACTGGGCTCATCATCAACCTCTGCCTTCTCCACCAGACACTGCAGGGTCCCAGGCTTAAACATTTGTCCTCAGGTAAAGAAAAGCTGTCCCTACTTGGAAGAAAATTGCCACCTTGGAAGTCTCCTCAGTGAAGATCCAAAACAGCCTATTGAAAGTCACCTCTCATAGAATCATGACATCTTAGAGCTGAACAGGATTTAGAGATGGTCTCATACAGCCCTTTCATTTTGTAGAATAGGAAATAGGCCAAGAGAGGCTGATGGCTGGTCTGAGGTCACATGGCCAGGTCACAGAGCAGTTGGGACCTGATTCTTGGCCATGTGTCTTTCCATTAGATCTTACTGTTTTCTTCCTGTTTGACCCAGGGGTAAAGACAGAGTGTTGGATTATGTCATATATGTCCCTCAAATAATACAATCCAAGAAGCTGCTATGATATATAGACTGTTGACAGGAGGAGGGAAAACCCTTCTCCACTGACATCTGCATACATTACAATAAGCAAATGTCTTGCATTTAACTTGATTGTCTAGAAATTGAATTTACGTAACTAAGAATATATCCAAAATTACAGTGGGATTGATGCATATCAAAATATAACCTTTATCTATAAAATTTACTTTTAGGATCTTGACTAAGGGAAAAGGAAAAATCCAAGATGTTTAATTCTCACTCATCTGGTGGGGGTGGGGGGGAGCAGTGCATGTGTGTGTGTTCATGTGTGTGTAACCGGACAGTATGTGACAGGTATTTTCAATGGGTGGAGTTTCCTGCAAACCAAGAAAGGGCTGGCCCTGTTGAAAGTTTGCCTTAATGACTGCTCCTTCAAGCTGGAACTCCAGTTGGGACTAAATCCAGTGCCATGGGGCTCTGCAGTCACTATTGCCAAGACAGCACAAATTATCAGGACATTGCACTCAACTAGACTTTGGTTAGATATAAGTATTATAATAAAGGGGCCGGCCCGGTGGCGCACTGCTACAGTGCACTGCTTGGGAAGCGCGGCGGCGCTCCCGCAGAGGGTTCGGATCCCACATACAGACCGGCCGCTCACTGGCTGAGCAAGGAGCGGGGGCAACACCGAGGGTTGCAATCCCGTTGCCGGTCCCGGTCCAGTACGGGCGCGACACTGAGGGTTGTGATCCGTTGCCGGTCATGAAAAAAGACAAAAAGACAAAAAAAAAAGGATTATAATAAAAAGGAAGAATATATCATGTCAGATCAGGTCAAATCCATGTAAACTCTAGTCTATGCAGTGTATACATTCTAATCTGTAAACCATAAACATTTGTTGCCTGGTTAGTCCTCAATTTTACCACTAATTAAATAATAGAACACAGAGTTACTATGAGACTTGGGATGGAAAATCTTTAATTTATTCCCCACATATGTGCCAACACTTGATACAGCTTAGACTGAAAAAACATACAAAAGAAGCTACTAAATAAAAGTTACAAAAAAGGGAAGGAAAAGTAAAAAGAGAAATATGATTTTATCAGAACTTTGAGATGAGGTGGTTGCCACAACTGAACACCAAATTTACCAAGGTCTTCTTGATCATAAATAATAGTGATGAATCTAAGCTCCTTATTTTCAAGTATTTACTATCGCACATACAGCACTTTGTTTATCTCATTTAATTCCCTCTGGCTCATATATTTTGAACCAAAGGGAATCATATATGTAAAGGGTTTTCTGAGTTGCATGGTTATAAGCCAAAACTGTCTAAACTAATATAATGAAATTACATTATGGACAAGTTATAGGTCCGTAATCACTTATCCAAAACCATTGGGGATGGAATACAGAATTATTCAAGGCTTGAAAATGTAATCAACTATATAGAGCCAATGTTACATGTCATCTGTTATGTATCATCTGCACAGAGTCTGGAGCAGCACCCAATAACCAAACACATTACTATTTCTAAAATGAAATGCATGAGGGGTCACACTTATGGGCATATATGTAATCTATAAATATCTGCACATCAGTTCACACCAGACTTTGCACCAACAGAGTTTGTCACAAATTTATGAAAAAACTTAGTTTTCACAGCTGTTTGGATTTGGGAACACTGGATAAAGGGACTGCGTACATAATCTTTCTCTCTCTCTCACACACAC
Organism: Galeopterus variegatus; assembly: GCF_000696425.1. NCBI lineage: Eukaryota > Metazoa > Chordata > Mammalia > Dermoptera > Cynocephalidae > Galeopterus > Galeopterus variegatus. The sequence goes on from NW_007726200.1 coordinate 205,777, forward strand.
ACCCCCCACACATATGCACAAACAACAAATAACCACACATAAGACGTATGAGTAGTAAAAGCTTCGCCACTTTTCTTAATATCTGTTTGACCTGGAACAAATCATATGAATCTGGGCTATTTTTGCACCCACAAAAAAAGATTAAATGTGGAATTAACCAAAAGATAAACTGTGACTAAACACTGTAAACACTCTTTGGAGCACTCTCAGTGAATGAGCATAGCCTGGAGGTTAGGAGACCTGAGCACGTTACAGTTCTGCTGTTGACTTTCCATGTGACCCCAGAAAAGCACCCTGGAACTCACATTTCTCTTCTGTAAAATGAAGCAATTGGAACTGATGGTCTCTAAGGCCTTTTCAAATTCCACAATCTGTGCTTCTAAAGTTTTTGTTTTGTTCCTGTCAACAGGTTTAATATTTGACAATTAATATGCAATAATAACATGTTTTAAGTTATCTCTTGGTTTAATGTGTCTATTTTTACCCAACTGTATATGTTAATCCTTTAGTTACTAAATTACAAGAGTTTTAGGCCAATCATTTCCCTTACCTTTCTAGATACACTGTTTTATATATAACTAAGCATGATAGTAAAAACAGAACGCTCCAACTCCCTTCAGCTGGACTTTGCAAACTTCTTTGTATTATGTTACATGCCTCGGTGTCCTTAAAATAAGAACAGAAAGTGCCACAAGATTATTTCTCAACTCTGGAAATATTTGTGAATAATTATGCCAAGGAGTTTAGTCAGAAATGCTAATTGAAAACTCCAGATGGTAGCATCACAGTTACCTTGCCGTGCTAATTTTCCTCTTTGAAATCTTGTCCTCCTAAGAAAACACACTGAAAAGAAATCTCTTTGAAATATTATCTTGGGCATGGAAATTAGCTTCTCAAGGGTTTTAAAGAGCAAACTCATACGGATGGCCTCTTTGTACCATGTCTTTTTTGTACAGACACTGTTCCATTTATAAAAAGTGAATTTTGGAATAGCCCAATGGTAGGATATAGTAAGTTGAATTTCTATTTAAAAAAATACTTATCAGTGTTGAATATTACTAAATTTCTGGCATTCAGGGGGACAATTACTGCATTTTCCAATGTCTTCCAAGAGCCAATCCAAGTTTAAAGCTTCCAATGACCTTGAATGGAACTTTGTGTTCGTGTCAGCTGCTTGGTTATGAAGAATAAATTGAGAATCTAGGTCAGTATTGCTTGTGCTGACAGCATAACACTTTTTAAATTGTTATCGTGTGTATTTCTCCATGACATATTCCTGTCGATGTATACTTTCTCCCTTACCTGTACAATATGTCTCTAATAGTGTGTGTGTTCCCATCCTCTGTCCTCAAACCTGGTAAATTGTATCACCATAATTACTTAGTTCATTGATTAAAATGCTAAAGAGCCTAAATATCTTAATATGCTTTATTTAATAGTTTAGGGCCAGGTCCTCCAAACCCCAGACTGATTTTCTATCTTTTAATATGTTTACTTCCTGCCCTATTTTTATTGCACATATGTTTAGAATGGAAGTTCAAAAGAAAGTACAAGGATTAGAACAGTCTATCTTTTCACCCCTTTCAACACTTGTCCCAAGCTCTTCTCTACATACACTCTTATGGTGCCTTGGACAGTGGCCTAAAGTTAACATATCAGCATATTTTAGTATGTTTTTGTGCCAGAGAGACACAATTTGATGTACAGTATATCTAAATCTAAATACAAACAATTGTGAGAATCTGCTTGTAGTTTATCTAATCTTTTCCAATTTAAAAAACATGTCTTCTAATACACGTAAAAAATGTTTTTATGGTTTTTTCAATGAGACATTGTAACATTTTCTAATCCAGGAAGCTTTTCTAAACTTTTTTTAAATAGCCATTGTGACTTCTACTCACTTCTCTACATTTTTAAATGATAATCACACTTTACTGATATCTTTAAAAGTTTGCAAGCGAAGTTTCTGTATAATTTCTCTGCCTTTTTTTGTAAGAGGATGGTCTTGAAAATACAAAAAAAAAATCACGTATACTTATGATCACTATAAAACACATGCAGAAACATTTTGATAAGTTCAGAGATTTAAATAGAAGGATGGAAAGAAAGTAACCTCTTTCCTCCCAGCTCTACTCTCAATCTGATATACCACTTCTACAGTCCTTTCCTATGTCCCCACCTTCACTTATCTCCCAATGAGTATAGATTCTGCCTACTGGTCTACCTGCCAGTGGAGGGTAAAGGAGAATCAGGGAATGTCTGTTGTGGAGAAATGGAAACAGGGCTAAAACATAAAAGGAGATAGGTGAGGCAAGTTTGGGTGGTAAGCTGGTGGGCTCTTGTGTTCTTGATACTAACTGAAAAGTAGCACACGGACAGACTGTAAAGTAGACAAAGGATAGAAGCATTTTTCAGTACCTGTATTCCCCACTCAACAATAGCCTGTCCCCTCTTCCAGACTTAAATACTTACCCAATTTCTTTATATAAACTCTCCTATTAAAAAGAACCATATGCAACCATGAATAAGATCTAACCTGGACTGCTTGTTTTTATGAGTTAGACTGACAGATCTGATCATGCTTAACTGCAATCGTAGATTTTGATGGAAGAAATCGTGTACTGCTAATAATTTACAGTCTTTCCAGAGTACAACAGAATAATCATAATGATAATGGCTAATACCTATGGTATGCTTCTATGTGCCATGTACTTTCATGTATTCTAAATATGTTACATATAAATTTACATATATCAAATTAACTTAAGAGCACAACAGCTTTATTAGGATCCTTGTTTTACAGACAAGGAAACAGAGACACTAAAAGGTTAAATAACTTGTCCAAGGTCACCCAGCTCATGAGCAGCAGAAAACAAGGTCACACATATACAAGAGCAATTTTCACTAACTTGAAAGATCTATGAAAACAGATAATCGTGCAACTGAAAAATAAGAACAAAACATTTCATTAGATGGAATTGGCTTCATATTTAATTAAGCATCCCATTTTTTATTAACTCCATTGGAATTCTGGAAAAGGGATGGAGGCATAGAGTAATCGAACAAAAGCAACCTCAACCACATAGTAAATAAACAGTCACAGAGATATTATTTCACTCCAAGAATTATCCTAAGGAGTTAAATATTTTTATTATTTCCTTAAATTGAGACAATTGATTACTGTAATGGTTCAACAAAAGATGCAAAAATATGTATACATGAGAATGAGCATTATATATAAAACTGAAGCTATAGTATGTCCTCTAAAGCTAAAAATATTTATTAGGAGTACACATTAAGGCTCAGATGCCCGTTGCCAGCAATATATTAAAATTACAGCCCTCCATGACTTTATATTGAGAATTTAAACTACATGTGTTATTTAGCTCTAATCTTACCACCACCTCAGATGTTATGTTTGTAAACTTATACCTCCTGGTTCATTTTATAGGATGCAATTAAATGGATAGCTGCAAATGGTTGTGACACGGTGATATATTTTAGCATGGTAGTTTGATTTAAGGCTAGTGACATGTTTGTTCAAAAGCCTGAGACCGAGCATTATGCGAGACTTTAAAAGGTGGGGTAGTACCATAAAGTCAGACTGCAAAAAGTACAATGGTCTATAGGCCCATCGAAAATGCTCTGCCTCACTGTAACTTTGACGAACTAAAATAACTTGCATAAAACTTCATAGTATTAATTCTCCCTACAAAGTCAAACAAAATAACTGCACTAAACCTCAGGTTAACATTTTAAGCACAATATTAGAATTTAAACATGTACATAAAAACATGAAAATGAAGGTTTAATTAAAAAACAAAAAAATGTTAAAAATATTTCAAAGGAGTAAGGAAAATAATAATGTAAGTGCTATACAGAGGGATAAAATGAACTCCACTAAACATTAAAGTACTGTTATAGGCAATACTCCTCCTTCCTCCCCAAATTCATTTTTATATCAAATAATCTGGGGAGAGGCAAGGTTTCCTTATAGGTTTCTTTTGTATAAATTATCTCGGTAATTTTCGTATGTTAATTGCTTATGAATCTCCAAGAATGGAACATGACCTACAGCATTTCCCAACATGTTTGACTATAAGACCCCTTTTTCACAAAACATCTTGGAGGACTCAAGATCTGCAAAGGTCATTTGGAGATTTTTTTTTTTTTTTTTTTAAAAGATGACCGGTAAGGGGATCTTAACCCTTGACTTGGTGTTGTCAGCACCACGCTCACCCAGTGAGTGAACCGGCCATCCCTATATGGGATCCGAACCCAGGGCCTTGGTGTTATCAGCACCACACTCTCCCGAGTGAGCCACGGGCCGGCCCATTTGGAGATTTTTGAATGAGAAACAAGAGATTCTTGCCACAAATATATTTGTTGGCTTCTACGGAAAGATGTCCCCAAGTTCTTTAAGCTTTCCTCTGTCATAAGATTTCCACTTCCTACTTAGCTCTTTAAAGAGAGGGACAGTGCCATTCTATGACTCTTTGACCTAGCACATTGCTCGATGCACGCTAAGGCTAAATAAATATTTACTGAACTTCTCTGTTCAAGATTTTACTATTAAGCTCCTTTCTTGTCTTCATTTTCCCTTTGTTCTCCCATTCAATTACTTGAAGCTAGCTAGATGCACTGGTTGACTATTTAAGTCTGGACCTTTCTAGTTCCTGATTCAATGTTCTCAGAGCCAAAATATGATTGGAAGCGCATGTATGTGGCCAGAATTATGTACATATGAGGACCTCAGTTTTACCCTCCCAGTCCTCTACCGTAATGGCCTGAGATTGGTCCCCTTTCTTGAACTTTCTTTCTTTCTTTTATATAAAATATTTCAAATAAACAGAAAATTTTAGAGGAGGATATTTTTTAAATAACAAAATGTTACTAACAAAAGGTTTATATTGTGCCATACTGAATAAAACATTACAAATATACCTGAAGCCCTATTTGTATTCTTCCTGATCCCACTCCTATTCCTCCATTCTAAATGGTAACTGCTATCCTGATAAAGCCAGTGTGAATCCACATTTTAGTTCCCTTACCAAATATTTTACAACCATACACAGCACATAAATGTTCTTTTGATGTATTATTAATATGCATGAATAATAACACTTACACATACCATTCTCCAACTTGCTTTTTTCACTCAGTATGATGCTTTCAAGATTTATCCACATAACACATGTAGGTCTGGTTCCTTCATGTTAACTTCTATACAGAAGTCCATTGTATGCCTATGCCTTCATTTTTAACCCATCTCCTGTTGATGAATGCCTTGGATTGAGTATCCCCCAAAACTTGACCCCCATTGTGACTGTTAAAAGGGTGGGAAATCCTATTATGGTAATTGAAAAGTGGGCCTTGAAGAGGTGATTAGATTGTAGGACCGTGCTGTAGTGAATGGATTAATAATGGTGTTCAGGGGCATGGTTCTGGGGGCTTTAAAAGAAGAGCACATAAGAGGTTACTCTCTCTCTCTCTCTGCTCCACCATTTTCTGCTATGTGAGAGACCCCTGCATTGCTGTAGAGTCCTTCACCAGATGTGTTACCTGGATCATGGACTTCCCAGCCTCAAAAACAGTAAGCAATAAATTCCATTTTCTTTATAAATTACCCAGTTTCAAATATTTTGTTGTAAGCAAAAGAAACAGACTAATACAGAAAATTGATACCAGAGAATTGGGGTGTTGCTTACAACAAATACTTGAAAATGTGGAAGCAACTTTTGAATTGGGTATTAGGCAAAGGTTGGAGGAGTTTGGAGGACTCAGAAGACAACAAAAAGACAAGGGAAAGTTTGGAATGTCTTAGAGACTGGTTACATGGTGGTGAGCGGAATGCTGATAGAAATATGGACAATTAAGGCCATTCTGAGAAGATCTCAGATGTAAATGACAGGGGACTTATTGGAAACTGGAGCAAAGATCACCGTTGCTATGAACTGGCAAGGAACTTGGCTTCATTCTGTTCATGTCTCAAAGCTTTTTGGAATATGGAAGGTGCTAACCGAGGGTATTTAGTGGAAGAAATTTCTAAGCAGCAAAGCATTAAAGAAGCTGCATGGCTATTTGCAGCAGCCTATGCTGAGTTATGGCAGCAAAGGCATGAGGTAAAGCCAGAATTTATTATTCAAAAGAAAGCAGAGGGCAAAAAAACAGAAAACTTTCAGCTGGCCAGAAAAGCAAGGAAATAGCCCAGGGGCCTTTTGCTAAGGAGATGAGAACAGAAGAAAGGGAATATCAAAAGAAGGGGAAAAAGACATTGAAGGCATTTCAGAGATGATCTTGGAGGCTGCATCTTCCATTACAGGCCAAGAGACCTAGGGAGACAGAACGGTCTTGAGGAACAGGCCCAAGGTGCCCTCCACAGCCTCACTGCCCAGGACCACCTCAGAAAACTGCTCCCCACACCAGCACCTCAGCTGCTTTGGCTGCTCCAGCCATGGCTAAATTGGCCCCAGGTGTGGCTGGACCAATGCAGCTTTAGAAAATACAAACTGGAAGCCTTGGTGGCATCCATGTAGTATTAGAACTGCAGGCTCAGAGAATGCCAGGACTGTGGAGGCTTGGGAGCCTCCATCCTGATTTCAACAGATGTACAGAAAAGACTGGGGGCCCAGAAAGAGATGTGTTGCAGGAAAGGATTCACCACATAGAACCCTCATGTAGTAGATTGAATTATGTCCCCTCAAAACTCACTGAAGCTTGAATTGTCTCCCAAGTTTTATGTATTAGAAACTTAGCCCCCACTGTGACTGTTAAGAGGGTGGGAGATCCTATTATGGTAATCAAGAGGTGAAGCCTTGAAGAGGTGATTAAATTGCAGGGCTATGCCTTAGTGAATGATTAAAAATGGTGGTCAGGGTTGTGATTCTTGGGACTTTAAAAGAAGAGCACATGAGAGGTTACTCTCTCTCTCTCTGCACTGCCATTTTCTGCCATGTGAGACCTCTGCATTGCTGTAAAGACACTCACCAGATGTGTTACCTGGACCATGAACTTCCCAGCCGCAAACACAGTAAGCAATAAATTTTGTTTTTTATAAATTACCCAGTTTCAAGTATTTTGTTATGAGCAACAGAAACGGATTAGTACAATGAACACTAGGTTTTGTTGTGATATATCTTCTAGAGGAATTGCAGGATCCCACCCAAATCTCTTACCCAGGTAGTGCACCCACTAGCAGCCACTTTGAGTGTTGGCTGCTGGCAGCTCACAACTGCTCTTTCATTCAGATGTCCCCCTGGGCTGACAAAACTGCTTTGTTCCAGAGGTGACACCTCCCCAACCCACATGTGCACCCTAGGCAACCTACAACCGCCTATGAATGAATGACTGGTATGGGATACAAACAGACCCCCTTGCTCGAGGGAAGAACCCCCAAGGTGATTCATATCCCAAAGCTCCACATGGATCTGTTCAAAACTAGACCACATCCTCACTTGGCATTTCTCCATCCTGATATGCTTCCCTCAGCAGGATCCTTATAGGATTCTCCTGAAGAGGGTGTCCTCAATAAAGGGTGTACACCACAATCACAGTCTCAGACTATGCACCTGAGGAACTTCACTTAAGACAGGGACACTATTAGAAACACTATTATAATTATATGCTGTGACAAACCTGGTGCATATCCATATACAGATTTGCCAGGAATTGCTTGAGTATATACCAAAATTGCTGCCTGGTTGGATAGGCTTATCTTCGACTCAGGAGCAGATACTGCCAAGTTGCTTTAGAAAATAGTATCAATTTACACAACTATTCCCACTGTATGAGAGGTACCATTTCCCAACAATATCTCTAGCACTTGTTGTTGGACTTTTTAAATTTTGCTAACAGGTTGGGAGTGAAATGACTCATGTATCCCATCCTTGGTTCTTGATTTTTTCCTTTTTATTTTATTATTTGAACTATATTAAAATAAAAATATAAAATAAAAAACATAAAATATATTTTAAATATATTAAAAATTAAATTTAAATATATATAATTAAATATTTAAATACAAGTTACTTCAAAAAGTTTGTGGAAAAATAGAATTGAAAGATAATATGAATCTTACAATAATCCTTTTGAAGATTCCTCATTAATATATAAATAAATATAAAATATGAAATAAAATATATTCTATTATTTAAAATACAGTATTTACTATATGCTTTATAAATGTTCTAAGCAGTTTACTAATATTACTTCATTTAATCTTCATAAGAAGCCCATGAGATAGGTACTGTTATGATTACACCCAACTTACAGAAGAGCAAACTGGGTCACAAAGAGGTGAGTTACTTTATCAAGGTCACATAGATGGAAGGTAGCAGAGCTTATATTTAAACCAAGGCCATCCAGCTAAAAAATCCTTAAGCTCAATCACTACACTAACGCCATCTATTAACTATATCCTTTAGTAGCTCTTTCAATATTGATTTGTACCTATTAAGTCTCTGGGACTTTGATTCTCCAAAAAATGTATTTTTGTCAAATAAATAAATAAAACCCCACATAACAATTGTAGTCAGCTGAATAACGCCCCTCCCCAAGCTGTCCACATCCTAATCCCTAGAACCTATGAATGTTCACTTCTATGGTCAAAGGAACTTTGCAGATGTGATTAAATTAAGGGACTTGAGATGGAGAGACTATCCTAGATTATCCAAAGGCCCTAAATGTAACCACTTGTATCCTCATAAGAGGAAGGTAGAGAGAGCTGACTACAGAGTAGATGTGACAACAGAAGCAAAAGATCAGAGTGACAAGAGGAAGGATGAGGAGTAAAGGGTGCAGGCAATCCCCAGACACTAGATAAGTCAAGGAGACAAATGCTGTCCTAGAGGCTCCAGAAAAAAACCAGCCTTGCCAACACCTTGAATTTATCCCTGTGCAACTGATTTAGGACTTCTGACCTCCAAAACTGTAAGAGAATGTGTTTGTTTGTTTTAAGCCACTGTATCTGTGGTCATTTTTTTACTGTCATAGTGGGAAACGACTACAATGATCCACCCCAAACTCAGAGACTTGGAAAGCAATGGCTTATTCTCACAGGTCTGTGGGTCAGCTGATCTCCTCCCAGCTCAGTCTGGGTGGCTCGGCTCTTCACGTCTCTCCTCCTCCCCTGGGACCAATGGGGTGGCCCAGGCATGCTCTTCCCATGGCGTTGACATCAGCACAAGAGAGAAAATGAAAACTCACAATCGAGGCCTGGATTTGAAACTGGCACATTGTCATTTCTGCCACCTCATTCTATTGGCTACGGCAAGTCCCATGGCTGAATCCAGTATCAAGAGGTGGAGAAACACACGCTACCCCTTCTGTGGGAGTTCTTGCACATGACTTCGCAGCTCTCCCACAAAAGGGGTGGAGAATTTGGGGGTAATAATGCAATCAACCACAACTGCTGTCCATTGAGTGATACCAACCTGCTCCAGAATTCTAAATTGATGGTTATTTTACTTCAGCATTTGAAAATGCTTTCTGTTGTTTCCTGACATCTACTTTTTCAGTGAAAAGAAAAAATTGCTCTCAGTCTAATTGTCATTTCCCTTAGGTTATCTTTTATTTTCTCTCTGTAAGCTTTTAAGCGTTTCTGCTTGTTTATGAGGAGCCTAACTAAATCTGGATTTGTTTCCATTCATGTCACTCAGATCTTAGTATATTCTGTCAAACTAAGGCTCCTATCTTGCTTCAGGTCTAGAAAGTTCGTAACCTATACTCACTCATTATCTCAATTTTACACTCTGGAACTCCTACGCTGGACCTTCTTATTCCATCTTCCCTCTCTCTTTATCACTTTTTTATGTCTCTTTATCTTTATGTGCTATATTTTGATTTTTTTCAGAATACCTCCCAGTTCACTAATCCTATCTTTGGCTGGGCTTAATCTGCTATTTAACATGTTGAGTTTTCATTTCATTGACTATATGTACTTTATAACTATACCTTCTCTTCTACCATACTACTCTGTTTTTTATTACGGTTCTTATTCTTTCTTTTTATCTCTTTAAGCTTTTTAAATGTGCCTATAATGTTTCAGATTATTCTATAATCTCCAATTCTTGGGGGTACAAATTCTCCTGGTTGCTACAGCTGCTCTCTCTCCCTCATGGAGTTTTGTTTTCTTTTTTTTTTTTTTTAATTCCATTGTGCTCTGTATTGAGGGACAATCCTTTCAGAGCTGTTCCACTCTTGTTTCTTCAGGAGGCCTGGGAGGTTCATGAGTTTCAGGGCAGTATTGGTGTTAATTTCTCAATGTGGGATTCCTACACCCCAGGAGTGGTGTAAATTTAGGACTCACACCTGCTCAATGCCTACTTAGGTTTCCAATTCCTTGCAGATTTCCTTATCCTATCTACCCCAGGCTTGCCCCAGAGGGTAGAATTTCTGTAGTCTCATTTTATATAAGGCTCCCGTTTATGTAGTGGACTCTGTCCCAGTATGAGCCTCACACAGGTCTGGGGCCTCTCATCCTGTCTCTGATCTGGACTCTAGCCCCAGCCCTCAAATCTCAGTCTGGTTGGGCAACCCCTGTGAGTCTCTGTGGCTTCACCTTCTTCTTGCAGATCTGGCTTTATGTTCCCTCTTTATTTCCTGTACTGGGGTTTTTTATTTTCCTTCTTTCAAGCTTGGTTTACTTGCTTTTAAGAGTGGACATATTTTCCACTATTTCTGTATTGGAGCAAGAGATAGATTCTTCTACTACCATCTCCTTTGACCATGTTGACAGGAAATCTCTGCGTTGACTGTCTACTATGTAGTTAATATCTTGTTCAGGGACCCTATTTAGTATCCCAGACCTAAAGGGGGACTGAGAAATTAAATAGTTTAAAAACATTTAGCCAGGACAGTATTGGTGTTAGTTTCCCAGTGTTAGTATTAGTTAGTATTAGTATTAGTGTTAGTATTAGTGTTTGGCAGTATTGGTGTTAGTTTCCCAGACGAGATCCGACTCCAAATCCAGCTAGTACCTGCAGACCTTAATGTCTCCTTCTAGAGTTCTTTCGCCTGACCAAATCCTCCAGTCACAAGCAACACCATACAAAAGTCTTCCAAAACCCAACCAACACTGTCCACCTGGTTAGATCCCTTGGTTATAGCAGCCCACCATCTTTGAACTCCTACTTCCAAAGTCAAGCCAGAGGTCGTGACAGTGTTGGGCTGCTAGACAGACTACCCTCACTCAAGGTTCCTCTCTGCCTCAGGTTACTTCCTCCCAGCCATTCCCCAGCTGTGAGCTACACCCTCCTGAGTGAATTACTGCCAGCTGATGGATTAGGCTGCAGCAGTCCACCTCTTGTGCTCACTGAAATTCCATCAAGAATACAGCAAAATCCTATTTCAATAGCATCTAACTAACTACGGCCCCCGATTAAACATTTCCAATCCCAAACCATTGCTAAAACTCTATTTTGAGAGTAAGGAAAAAGAAGCATATCATGAGAAAGGAAGTTTATATCAAGGATTTATTCAAATAATCAATTCCCTGGTTATGTGCTGAAGTCATACACATTCATTTCAATCTCTGGCCATACTGTGATTATTGACATTCAGAAAGATCAATCTCAGACACTGGAAATTCTCATTGGCCAAAGAAAGATTAATGCATTTTTTGTATTTACTGTGACAGTGAAGACTATGAATACATTTTTTAAAGATTTTCAGTAAGAATTGAAAATGAAACATTTAATCTTAAGTTAAAAAGAAAAAAAGCAATTAAGCAAAACAGCATATTACCCAAATATTTTCATCGAGTCATTTCTGTACAATATCTCTATTAAGGGAGAGCATCATTTAATGAAATTTTTCAGTTTTATGAAATTGTTTCCCAGAGACTTTTAAAACTAAATTATAAATTTAATTCACCTTGTGAGAACTTGCAGTAAATATTATCTTTTGACATGGTAAAAAAAATCAATAATGCAATTTTGAAGTTGACTTTTTAAGAATATTGTGACCTACCTAGATCAAGGTAGGTACTATTGAAATGTCTTTGGAAATTGCAAAAAAAGAAAAAAGAATATAAGTAAGTTCTAATAATACTATTCTTGGATGCTATTATTTTTAAAAAATAAAACTTACCTATACAATAATTAACTGCAGTAATTACCTACATTGAATAATCTACCCCACAGCTGTTTCTCCTAAAATTCCTTAGAAACTTTTGTTTACATGGATGTTTTACTAGTCATTTTAACTGTCTCACTTCTGGAAATTTTTTTTAAGACAACCCCCTAAATATCATTCCAATAACAAAGCTCCTTATATGGGATATACCATGTTTTCTATTTCATAACTTTTTAAAAGTAATACCACAACATTTTCTGGAAAAATTTTCTATAATTAGAACTAAAATATTTCCAGTATTACAGTTGACCCTTGAACAATGCAGGGGTTAGGGGTGCCGACATCCCCCTAGCTGAAAATCCACATATAACTTTTGTCTCCCCCAAAACTTAACTACTTAACTATTACTTAAGTACATGGAGTCCTTTCCCCAAGTATGCGGCAGTGCCACACTGGTGCCTCAAGCCAGGTGGGGGTTGGCACGGGCACATTACTTAAGTAGTAGTTAACTATTTAACTACTAATAACCCGCTGTTAGGTAGGCTATTTAACTGTTTGGTTAGGCACGTCATTCATTCACAATATACCGAACCAAAAATTTTCCAATATATTTATTTTTAAAAATCCTAGTATAAATGGACCCATGCAGTTCAAACTCATGTTGTTCAAGTGTTTGCTGTAAATATAAATCCCTCTATATTTCTTACAGTTAATTTGTGTAATATTAATAATTTTCTATGCAGTTTAAGGTGGCTGGAGATATGATCTGATATATGACATAACTAAACCATGAAACAAGCTCTATATTAAAAATAGAGGTCTATATTACTCTTGAAGATATAGAACAGATAGACGTTTTTCAAAGGAAGACATACAAATGGCCAACAGGTACATGAAAAAATGCTCAACATCACTAGTCATCAGGGAAATGCAAATTAAAACCACATTGAGATACCACCCCACCCCACTTAGACTGGCTATAATCAAAATATGGTGAATAACAAATGCTGACGAGGGAGTGGAGAGAAGGGAACACTCCTGCACTGTTGGTAGGACTGTAAATTAGTACAACTACTATGGAAAACAGAACGGAGGTTTCTCAAACAAGTACAGATAGATCTTCCATATGATCCAGCAATCCCTCTTCTGGGTATACATCCAGAGGAATGGAAATCATCATGTTCATTGCAGCTCTGTTTACAATAGCCAAGATATGGAAACAACCTAAATGTCCATCAGTGGATGATTGGATAAGGAAACTGTGGTAGATATACACTAGGGAATACCACTCTGCCATAAAAAGAATGAAATTCTCCCATTTGCAACAACATGGATGAGTCTGCAGAAACTTATGTTGAGTGAAATAAGCAAAGCACAGAGGGATAAATACGGCTTGTGCTCACTCATATGTGGGAGCTAAGAGAGAAAGAAGGAAGGGAAGACCACAAGAGTGTGTGGGACTTACAGAGGGAGAGAACATACCTTGGGATACAAAGTGCAGTTGGAGAGGAAAGGGGAAGGGGGAGGGAAGGGGTGGGGGGAGGGAGATTGGGGATAATCGTGTGGGGGACACGGGGTATGATCGCAGTTTGTGGTAATGAGCATGCTGCCAATATGAATCTGACCTTCACATCTCAGGCACGAGGAGTGACAATTAGCTCTGTATCTCATGAATATTCATAACCAATAAAAAAAATAGAACAGAGAATATTATCTTAATGTAGGTAACTAATGGAGCACCTGTTATAATATGCCCAATTTTATTAAAATTCATCTGTCTAAATTCTAATTTCTAATCTCTCTGGAGTGGAAAGCATCCAGTGTAATTTATTCTTATTGTATGATAGAATAACTATAATATATTTGTAGACCATTGAAATTGATGAACCAGAAAGAATACTGCAAAAAGTATCTAGATAGGCTTTGCTTTTAACTGAGACATTTCTAATACTAAAATAGGATTGGATTTGCTTAGGAAGCTCTAGAGGTTGATTTGGTCTTTTATTCTAGGGCAGTTTAATACAGTAGCTTCCACTAATTACTGTACCTGCCTGTGATTAAATTTCCAAGAGTTTTAAGTTGTTTACAGCAACTCCATAGTCCCTCAGACTTTTCAGGCCATTAGTTACCAAGGTTTCATGATTCTTCCCTTAAACTGGGCACATAGCTCCCTCATTATTTTTCCTATTGTAATGAATATTTGTGCTATATAAAAAGACATTTTTTAGCTAGACATTGCATTTCACAATGTAGCTTTCTGTTTAAACCAAATTCCTTTTTAAGAGGCTTTCTCCTTTTTCTTCTCTAAATACAATCAATATCTGAATGGATGGTACTAAATAATTTTAAATCACTTCATTGATACTGCCTCATTTTAATTTTTCGATGTTTTCTGAACTTCCCAATCAGTGCACGCTAATTTTAGAGTGGTGATAAAAGGGTGGGTTTCTCAAAAAGATACCTCCATGAAGGTTTTCTTGTCACTTGTGAGTGGACAGACTGTAAAAATAACCAAGGCATTTGATAGAGTGACACAGCTCAGGCTTTGGAGCCAGACAGACCTGGCTTCAAATTTATACTTAACTATGAGTTGCTTCACTCCCTGAGCCTCGTTTTCCTCATCTATCCGATGGGGACAATAGCTCCTATAATTAAAGGAAGCAAGATAAGAAAAGCAGAACTGTCACTAGTTCATTTTCTATTAAAATCTAAGGATATTCATATTTTTTGCTTCTAACCAGAAATAATAATTGAAATACTGTATAGCATCAGACTTCTGAAACAGTAGCATGCTTCCCATTTATTTTGGTGAGTTACTTCCTAGCAACAGGAGTTGTCAGGAACAGATGGAGACAGTTTGTTTCATAAACCAAGAAGAAAGCAGATCTTTATCAGTCTTACCTTAAATTAGTTTGTGTCCACTAACATAGTGCTGAGCAATGGCTCCGGTCCATGTGGTGCACCCCAAAGAGTGGTCTGCACTTCAAAGAACAAGGTGTAAATAAAAACCCCAAAGGCTCCAAAGAATGCAGAAAGGCTCACAAGAACTCTGCTCTGCCCTGACTGCATTGCTATCTCTTTGGTTTTTTGTTTTAGTTTTTATTTTGTTTTGTTTTATAATTTTTTTATTTTAATTTATCAGTATACAATGCAGTTGATTTTCATGTCCCTTTACCAATTCCTCTTTCCCCCCTCCTTCTCCCCCCTCCCTCCATCAACATCATATCTGTTCACTTGTCTTAACAAGTTCAAGGAATTGTCGTGATGGTTGTGTCTTCTTCCTCACCCCCACCCCCACCGTTTGTTTGTATATTTATTTATTTATTTGTTTGTTTGTTTATTTATTTATTTATTTTTAGCTCACACAAATTAGTGAGAACATGTGTCATTTCTCTTTCTGTGCCTGGTTTATTTCACTTAATATAATTTTTTTCTAAGTCCATCATCATGTCAAAGGGATACCTGCACTCCAATGTTTATTGCAATGTTTATTGCACTATTTGACAAGAGTCTTTTGTAAGTCACTGAGATTTTTTTCAGAAGATAAGGAAGCTCTTTTTAAAATTCTCAGTTTGCCTAGAGTAAGGAATTGGTGTCCTTCATCAGTCTTTAAGCCTGGGCCACTAATTCTCTGGCTGTCTAGGGAGACCCAGGAAGCATATGTAAAAATTTGGCTGTCTAAGGGAGATTTTGCCTCATTTCCAGGTGTCCTAGCTTTACTGCTGCCCTGACTTTGACCAGGCACATCAGCTCAGGCGGTGGTTTTGTGTCCTCCTGACTTCTAATCCCTGCCTGTCTTCTACACACTTCCTGGCCCCTGACTGCTGGTCTCGCATCAGAGCCCCTGTTATGTTCTTACCTGAGTTATTCTGATTTCTTAATTCTGATCATTCCTTTGAATCCACTCTTAGTCTTGCCTTAACTAACTCAATCCAGGCTGCTCGCCCTGCCATTCCAATTTATTGACATTCCCACCTCCAACGTGATAACTTGCCCCAACAAAAACAGCAATAAAAATGCTGCCCCAGAGCTGCCTGCCCTCTGGGAATTTCCACTGGGAATTTTAAATATTTCAACCATACTTTTCAAACACCCATCATCAACCAAAGGTTAGAAAACTAAGCTATATAAATTATTTAAAGAATTCCAGCTCTAGAGCCTCCCATGCTCTGTAAGACAATTGCTGATATAATCCTGTGGATCAGTGATGCTCAGGGAATAGTGTGTGGTCACTGCTGGGTGGGCAGTAAGGATTCTTCTATTGGTCAAGCAAGAACAGCAATTTTTCCCTAGTCTCTGACAGAGGAACGATGTGAGCTTCCATAGATTTTGACTTGTATATAGAACTAAGGGCCAGTTTCTAAATTTTGCTATCTTAGCCAGGTTCCCCAGGAAGAAGATACAGAGGCAAAAGCTTATGTTCCATGTTTTATTACAGAGTGCAATCCAGCAAAGCAGGAGACTTATGGGAAGAAAATTGGTGAAACCAATTCCTGTTTCAATTCCTGTTTCTGGTCCCATAATAACCAAGACCATAACTGATACTCATCGTCTCATCTCCCTCCTTCCATCATCCATTCTCGATTCCTTCATCCTTGGCTAGCACTTTAGCTGATTTGGTTTTCTTGCCTACTGAATGTCCCACGTCTTTGTGAGTGTCTCCAAGGGTTCTAAGCTCTTACATTGTCTTGCCCTTATTGATCAATGATCACCACGATTTTCCATTTATCATTATCACTGGTCACCAAAGCACCAAGAAATGTCCCAGCAAATCCCATTTTGACCCTATTTCTCTCTGTCCCTACTGCATGGCAGCACTTGGAGACCTTCATGGTAATCGGGGATGATGATCTTCATCAATACAGCAACTCATTTCTTTGCCCAAAGTGACCAGGTCATAGCTGCAGCATCAAGTTCAGCTAAACTTTTTCTGTGCTGTCCTATAGAAAGAATTTCTCCTGGGAACCAGGACATCTAACTTGGCAGAGCCTATATTTATGGGTTCAGGAAGCATAAATTCCACAGCTTGTCACTGGAAATTATAGTGAGAGGAGTCAGTCCTGCATTCACTCCTCTGTCCTTGCCTCTGTGTATTCTAGCTATTGAGGGAACACACCATACATCAACAATTGGTTTGGCATATATGCCACAACTTGGAGAAGAGTACTGTAACCCATAGGAGGTAGTCATGGTTAGCTCCTTAGCTGAGCTTCTAATAGGCTATTCTGCAATTTTGTCAGGCCAGCTGTTCTAGGTGATAGGCTACATGGTAATATTGGTAAATCCCAATGCTATATACCCATTATCACAACTTTTTTACCATAAAATGAGACTGTTGGTGTGAGGTAATGTAAATTCTGTACTAGTTGCCTAGGGTTGCCCTAACAAAGTACCATAAACCAGGTGACTTAAACCAATAGAAACACTGTTTCACACTTCTGGAGGCTAAAAGTCTGAAGTCAAAGTGTTGTAGAACTATACAGGGGATCTTTGCTTGCCTCTTCCTGTGCCTCAGCTTGTAGCTGTATCGCTCCAATCACTGCCTTCATCATCGTGTCTTTGTGTCTCTGTCTTCTCTTCTTATAAAGGCATTAGTCACATTGGATTAGGGATCCACCCTACACCTGTATGCCCTTACCTTATCTAACTACATCTGCAATAACCCTATTTCCAAATGAGGTAACATTTTGAGGTACTGGGGTTAGTCAACTATTTCTTTGGAGGGATACAATTCAACCCATAACAGATACCATGTCACTAAATTAGGCACCCTTAAAATCAGATACTGGGCTTTATTTTCAGTATATTCTGTTCTGCAATTACAGAAAATGGCAGTACTGAAAAGCTACAGAGAGGATCTCTGGCATTCACGGCATGTCTTAAGTTGGCTATGCTGAGGCTATAAGTATTTTTGAAAGGTCTGCAATGCTCTTAACAAAAGCTAACACACTTCACAATTCTTATAACTATCAGTGCTCCCGTAGTGGTCAAGCCATAGCCTTTGTATATCCCAACACCTCACCTTCAACCTGTACCTCATCTCATTTAACCACAGGTGAATATCAGTAATTGAGATGCCATTGCATGGCTAGTGTTGTCACTATTCCACTTACCACCAGAAATAGTCACTGCTGCTTTCAGACCGCAATATTCCAACTCCAAATCCCATCCTGAGGTTCTGTTTTCTAGGCCACTCACGTCACCAACTATCCTAGCCTGGATTCTCCAGAAAGCAGAATCTGAGGCAAAAGCTTGTCTGTTGCTCCTTTATTAGAGAGTGAATCCCAGAGAAATAGGAGTAAAATAAAAGATAAAGAAGGCAGGAAAGCTGAGAAAACCAATATGAACGTATGTTACCAACCTGGTCACCACTTGACGTCAGATGCAACCAATTACTCAATGTCATAAGACCGTCTTCCAAGGGTATACATGAATGATTGCAACATTCAGGGGTAGGGAAGGGGTGGAATATTTTATCTATTGGCTTCCATCTCCTATTGGTCAAAGCTTTACCCTACAGAGTGCTAGCTCCTCCATATTTCTAGGTTGCAAATATACAGGCACCAAGCAAATCCCATCGTGCCTCTTTCCTTGTCGTCAACAAGGAAGTCCTGAGGTAGAAAGTGAGTAATTCATGATGCAGCATGAGGAGAGGTGCTGTCCGGTTGTGCTGTCTTGAAATCAGGTGAAGCCCTCACCCATTTGGTCACTGTAGTGGTGCCTGGGGTGAAACAAGTGATCAAAGCTCCTGGAGACAAGAAACATCAAAAGGATCCCAAATAGTACAGAAGTCCCTGGTTCTTCAGCAAGTGAGTTAGTAAGAGTTTTTTGTTACGTTTTGTTTTGTTTTTCACTCTTAATCTAAAAGTAGCATGTTCACTGAGTTACTTTTCCTTTGAAAAGTGGAAATGAGTAAGATAGGTAATCCATTCTGCCTTTTGCCTTATCTAAGCAGTTGGCAGAGTCAAAAAACACTGCATACTATTGCCTTACATGACCTCTAAGCTGTTTATTTACTTATTAACTTATGTTTGTTTTGTCTCCTTTTTAAAAAGATTGTAAATGGCTTAGAACAAAAGGCAGACCAATATGATAAACATATAAAAAGGCCAAGCAAATGAGGAAAATAGAAAAATGCTAATTGGATGTCTACTGTAAATTTGGCCCCATGTTATGTGGTTCAGAAAACATAATAAGTTATATAGCTCTTGTTGTCATAAAGGAGGAAGCATGCTTGAGGAGAAGCAAAGTTTTTTCTGGCACTGAAATCTAAAAGAACTTTCTGATATGGAGTTTTATAGAGGGGACATTGTGCGAAATAACGAGCAATATCCTCAGTGACATTTTTACAACAAAGGCAGAAGCTGATTTTGTTTTATAATAAGCTGGGAAATTTTATTATTTTAACAGCTGGCACCAGAACTCTTTTTAGGGAAGAAACAACCTTTGCTGGAAATAATACTTGGGGTAGAAGCAGAACCCTCTAAGGGTCTGGAGGGTCTGTGAAAGCTTCAGAGGAACAGGAAAACAGTTCAGCCTCACAAAAGAAAAGAAGTCTCGAGGCCCACAGGGCAATTTGGAAATGAGTAAGTGAAGAGCTGAGATGGGAAGGGAGATGAGGGAGAGCAGAAGCCACTGAGAAGGTTTTTCTAGTGGTACCTTGTCACCTACCACCACACTTGGTTTCAGTAAAGTTGGCTAAACTTGTGATTACATTGGGTATCAATATGTATATTGAAAGCAAAGAAATGGGGGTCAAGATGGCAGTGAGGAGAGATGGTGACAGAACGTGAGGAATAAAGAAGCCAAGAAAAAGAGGAAGCAGGAGATTGTAAGCCACTTGGTATTAAAGAGAACTGGAGAGCAAACACATCGCAGATTGAGGGCAGGTCCATGGACTTTCAAAGCCAAATGAACAATGATTCAGTTTGACATCCTTTATAAAAGCCATGAAGCCTAACAGCACCAACATGACAGACCATTTCTCCTCTAAAAGAATATGAGATACTTATGAAAGAGGCAGCCAACTATCACCCAACATCCATTTCTCCCTTTTATTTAGTGATAGAACCTCCCCATTTTCAGCTGGAACCATGGGGTCCCAACTAGAGCCATTTCCAAACAGACGATTCAGCTGGTTGTGGCTTGTTAACAAGTGGTCAGTGAGATGCAAGCAGAAAGGATGTGGACAATTTCTAGATCATGTTCTTATAGGATTATTGATTATTTCTTCATTCCCAAATCCTAAAATGGGGACATGGTCGTTGTGACCCAGCTTTGACCATGTGGATAAAGACAACACTCTGATCTAGGCAATGGCCTAGCAATGACATTGAAGAACTGGATTTCCTAGTGAACTATAGCTCCTGGCTTCCTACCCACCCATCCACTCCACCTCCCAACTCAGACTTTTGCAAGAAAGAAAAATAAACTATCATGTTTAAGCCACTGTTATGTGGTCTCTGTTAAAGCAGTCAAACCCATATCCTTTACTTAGAATATATATCCAACTACTGATATGACTCTACTCTTTGAGTGTAGGCCTTTAAACTATGTAGTATAAAATATCTTCCAAACTTAGTCAAAATTACATCTCATGGCTTATAACAACGGATTATAACATTGCTGATTGCAATAGTATATCCATCACTGATATACTGCAAGCACTTCATCAGTACACTGCCCCATTTTGATTTTACTTTTCCTATAACCAAGAATAGTACTGTCTGTTAGATGGAATGTTGAGCTGAGTGGACCGTGTTGCCCATTATAGAGTAGGATTCAATATGTTGCAGTAAGAGGTAAGGAGAACTTTCTAAGGTCATGCTGGTACAAAAAGCCCACATTTATTGAACATGCCAAAACTTTTCCTCATGAATATAGGTGACAGGGCAGTCAGAGCAGTGCCAGCTCTATTCTTACAGAAACACAATGAACAGGATCTGCAGATGCTTTTACAGATACTCTTATATATTGTCAATATCTAGCAGTGATTATAATTATTGCTGACTTAGAGCAGTAATTCAGCCAGAACCTGGATTTGACTTTATGCAGAAACCTAAGTGCTATGTTTAACCACATATGGGATTATTTATATTGTGTTTCAAGAAACCAAGAGTAGACAATATAAGACTGCTATGGTGATTCCAGAAGGCCGTCAAGAACCCAGCCTTCCACCTTTCGTCTCCTGGAGCCTTGATATGTTGCTTTCTTTCCTGGAATCACCTTTTGATCACAGGCTGTTGCACCAGAGATAGGATCTTGGCAATCCAGGCAGGAAGATAAGGAAAGAATGAAGAACCAAAGAAAAAGCTGAGTCTGTTCTCTAAAATTGCTCTTCTAGAATTAATACCTAATGACTTCTGTTTACAACAAATTGTAAATTGGCCAGAACTGTGTCCCATGGCAATTCTTAGATGCAAAGGAATCTAGGGACATAAGAATTTTTCCCTGGGCACACTGCTAATATAAATAAATTTAGAGGTCTCTTAGTAAAAATAAGGAGGGAGTAGATACTGTGTAGACAACATCGGTGTCTGCTACATATTGTCAATAAAAATTCTGCTACTAAACTGGATATTATGAGCCCAAAAAGATTAGAATTGCTGGAATACAAGATTTCAAATATTTCTAAAGCATTCATCAATCCATTCTATTACTTCTTTTGGGGGGTGTTCTATTAGTTTTTCATAGAAAGAGTGACTCCTGCTGTTCATTTTAACTACTTTTCTTTCCATTAATGTGTCTTCAATATTAATTGGAAAGCAGAGTAGATTAATAATGACCACAAATTTTTTGACATTGCTCCAATCCAGAGGCAAGTTTTTTGTCCCCTTTTCTTGGATCTGAATGGGCTCTGCAACTGCTTGACCAATAGAACATGGCAGAAATGACACTGGGTGAGTTTTCAGGCCCAGGCCTAGAAAGATTGGCAGCTCCCTCTGTTTGTCTTTTCAAATATGTACTCTTGGAAGCTAGCCACCATGCTAAAGAGAAGTTCAGGCAGCATTGTGGAGAGACCAAGAGGGAAATGAACCAGAGCCACTAGCTTATAGCCATGGCTAACCTCCTAGCTCAGAGCTGGCACTAACTTGCCAACCATTACAGTGAGCCTCTTGAGAAGCAGATCCTCCAGCCTCAGTCGAGCTAACCTAGCTGATGCCTCATGCAGCAGAAATGAGCTGTCCTCCCTGAACACGGCCCACATTTCAGATTTGTGAGCAAAATAAATCACTGTTGTGGTTTTAAACCTTTAAGTTTTGGCGTGGTTTGTTACACAGCAATAGATAACCAAAACAATTACTTTCAGTGGAAGAAAAATGCCTGATGAAATGTAAATTGTTATTACTTTCTAGTGGTCAAAAATTAGGAAAAACGTAAATACCATCATGAACATGTCATTTATCTTTATTTAGAGTAATAAGCCAGAAGTATACTTATTATTAATACTTGACTTTGTGGCTTATCTAGCTATATGCATAGAACCATTGACATAAATATTTGATTAAAAAAAATTAAGGAGGGTATAGTCCCTATTTACATGAAAGCAAAAGATATTTAAGTAGCAAATGAAAACTATACCTAAAAAGCATCTGTTACAATAATGTCACCTTCTTGAGCTCTGAATAAATTGTGAATTCTTAAGGAATTTAGGATAGAGATCACCTTTAATAACACAAACAAAAATGTACAGTTAGCTCTGTTGGATTTTACTAGAGAAATCAGTTACTGCCATTAAGGTACTCAGCTGATAAACACAAGAATGAGTTAGAGCAGGGTAGGGCACAATGGTTGGTCAGGATGCTAATATACTAGAACTTTAGTTAAAATATTTTATTTGCACTTTTACTATTTTTTATAAAGTTTAGGGCTTTCAGAAGATAAAGTTATTTCAAAGTTGAGCTCCCTAGTCTGTCTGGAGGTGCAAGGAAAGACATTTTTCTTTATTCATTTTAGGGTGAGGAGTTACAACCTCAAATTAAAACTTTTTAATATACCCAGAACATAAATAAACTTAATATACCCAGAACATAAATAAAACTAACAGTTGATTTTCAGTTACACCTGGGCCATGACTGGGCAATTTGATATAATATTTGAAAATGGAATCACTTTCTTTTCCCTCTTGCTTTCTGTGGAGATATGCATAAGTTAGAACACGGTCACTGACTTATAACCAATACTTAAAAATAAGAGTGTCTTAAACACATGCACAGGGAGGCAGTGTAGGGCTGGTGAGGCAGCTCCTCCATTCAGTGAGTTGTTCAGGGACCCGAGCTCCTTTTTTCCTGCTGCTTCTCCATCTCTAGGTTGTTTTCTTCACCCACATACCCAACATGGCTGCCACCACATCTACTTCCAAGCGTTGGATGAAAGAAGGACGCACACCCTCCCTTTAAGGAAGTGACCTGGAAGTTTCACAAATCAGAACATAGTTACCACAGGCCACACCCCGCTGGAAGAAAGGCAGACAATGTAGACTTTATTGGGGATGGCCACGTGCCCGGCAAAAAATTAGGCATTCTGTTGCTCTAAGACATAAATGGAGATTGGATGTTGGGAGTGACTAGTGTGCCCACCACAAGGTGCACTCACTTGGGAGCAAAAATTAATCACCCAGCTAACATTTTATTTTTTATGAGAGCCTCGATTTTCATGTTCTGCCCTAATGAGCACCACAAAAATGTTTTAAATAAACCTCTCTGACCAAAATGTCATAGGGACATCTGCACTATGAAAAGAGATGATGCACCTTTAAGCCATCTTGATGTGCTAGGCATAAAATACTACAATAAATTAAAGAAATCAGAAGTCAATGATTCAGACAGGGCTAATAGTCAGGGCACTTTTATCTTTTCCAAGCAACAATTTCTAGAGTGCTCTACATGTTTGCTTTTTATATGACTTTAACTCATGTAATATCTTTCAGCACACAATCTCAAGAAGCTTTTATAAACATTAATTAACTGAACTTCACAACACTCTCGAGAACTGAGTAGTAATATGTCCATTTACATGGCAGGAAGCCAGATGAACATTACAATCAAGCAATATGGAGCTCACTTGGTTGCAGCCGTGTAAGGACATCAAACAGGAAATACTAGAAATTCAATGTCAACCTGAAAATTGGGTATTTAGCTACTTCTAGACTGATAAATAATTATTATCCTATATTCAGTAGAAGCAAAGCCACATTACTAAAACAAGAAGAAAAAAGAAAGCTTTTATTTTGAAATGCTACTTCAATGTACAAGTGATGCATAATCCATCTATAAATCTAAAGACAATAATAAAATTGGAAAGATTTTCACCAGATAAACTTTTAACACCAAGCTCGATGCAATTTCTTTCTAGATTAAATTTGAAAAAGGAGCTGCTAAGAGTTATTCAATTCACATATCAGGGAAGGGTAGCATGTATCAGATTTCTTAGAATAAAATAATCAAATTAAATATGAATGTATATTATCTGTATTTTCTGAACCTAACAGAGTTATTGTGATGAATAAATAACAAAAATGGTGGTAAAACACATGATTACTTTGAAAGCACTATCCAAAGTGCACTATCTCACTTCATTGGTATGACATGAAACATATCTCAACAATATTTAAAATCCCAAGGTTTTTTACATTGCTATTATTTGTTGGAGAAATTCATTATCTACATTTCATATGTTCAAAGGAATTTTCCAAATACACAAGGAGATATAACCATGGCCCTGACAGAGGCAGATAAACTTATTTCAGTTGCTAAATGAGAGTTTTAACATTACACTTATTTCTGTTTATGTGATCTATGTCTGAAAAAGACTGAAGTCTAAGCCTCAATTTAATGGAAGCTAAAAATAGAAATAAAGGCAAGAGTGTTATTTTTATAGGAATGGACAAGCATCCAGTGCAAACTTTACAGGTGACAACCAGCATGAGGGCTAATGAAATATGAACCAATGACTTTATCTCAGACTTCCATCAGTAATCTGTCCAAAAAGCTCCTTAAATAGACTTTTAAAACCCCTCAAATAATGGCAATCTTAAGTTTAAATATAGAACAATATCCTAAAAGCTCTTTTGAAGCTGCTAGTTTTTCAAATCACAAGAAACAAAATAAATTTCTGGAAAATTTCTCCTAGGACATTTATCCTGGCTAGGCTAATAAAGACGGGAAACTGTGTTTCCCTTCCACCTGGCTCCCCCTTTCTTGTGGACTGACACATGAGAGAGAGTTTTAAGCCAGCTAACTAATCAAAGCCATTTCAAAACTAATTGTCTAAATGTATGGGCTATTTTGTTTGGCTGCAGAGGGTGTGGGGGGTAGAATTTTCCAAAGGAATATCAAGTTTAACTTTAATGATCCGCCAAAAAATAATTCTGGTCATCAAAACCTAATAGACATGGGAAGTCTTTCCGCTAATAGTAAGGGTGGGATAGAATAGATGGTAGTCACCTATGATAGAATGGGAGATAGCTTTATCCAGGGATGGAACTCCTTTTTAAGAAGAATGCATATATACATTTTCCTACATACGTTAGAAGGATTTTGTTTATTTATTGTTTGTTTTTCTTTTTTTTTTTTTTTTTTTTTTTTTTTTTTTTTTTTTTTATTTTTTATGGGAAGTCTTTCCGCTAATAGTAAGGGTGGGATAGAATAGATGGTAGTCACCTATGATAGAATGGGAGATAGCTTTATCCAGGGATGGAACTCCTTTTTAAGAAGAATGCATATATACATTTTCCTACATACGTTAGAAGGATTTTGTTTATTTATTGTTTGTTTTTCTTTTTTTTTTTTTTTTTTTTGTCTTTTTCGTGACTGGTAAGAGGATCGCGACCCTTGGTGTGGTGTCACCCACACCGCGCTCAGCCAGTGAGCGCACCTGGCCGTTCCTATATAGGATCTGAACCCGCGGCAGGAGCATTGCTGCGCTCCCAGCACCGCACTTTCCCGAGTGCGCCATGGGTCGGCCCTATTGTTTGTTTTTTAATAAGACTATGGACCTTTGCCCGCAGACTTGTATGAAATTCATTTTAACAATAGTTATTGAGAGTCTTCTACTAAGTCTAACAGGAGTTATGCTCAAGGCAGAACCTCTTATTTTGGTCAAAAGAACCTGAAATACAAGTGTAAGGAGAACAACATTTCATGCATTTCTCTCATCAGTCAGTCACCTGGTATAAAACGAATGGCACACTCAAAGGAAAATGGAGAAAAGTTCAATGAAGGGACTGCATTAGTTTCCTGTTGCTGCACAGCAAATTATAATTGATTTAATGGTTTAAAACAACACTCACTAGTTCACAGTTCTGTAGAGCAGAAGTCTGGCAGGGTGTGACTGAGGTCTCGGTTCAGGGTATCACAAGGCTGAAATCGAGGTGTCAGACAGACTGAGTTCTTCTCTGAAGGCTCCTGGAAGAATCTGCTTCAAGGCTCACTCTGGTTGTAAGTAGAATTCAGTTCTCTGCAGTTGTGAGACTGAGTCCCCAGGAGCTGCTCCCAGCTCCTACAGGCCACCTGCGTTCCTTGACACCTGTCATCTTCAAGCCAGCAATCACCTGTCAAATCCTTCTCCTGATTTTCATCTCTGACTGTCTCAGTCTGTGACCTATAGACTCAGATTTAAAGGGTTCATGTGATTAGGTCAGGCCCACTCAGATGATCACATGAACTTTTAGGTCAGGCCCATCCAGATGATCTCCCTATCATAAGATTAACTGACTTGGGACCTTAATTGCATTATTAGGAGAAGATGTGTACACATCAGGGTTCACAGATCCTGGGGGACCATCTTAGAATCCTGCCTACCACAGAGAATATTTACAAAGGTATGGGTGGAATTAGGGTATATCAATAAAGAATGGAAAAACACCCCTGACCTAACAACAGCTGGGAGCCCTTACCACTAAGCCTCAAGGGACAAGGGGGAGGAGCAGCCACCTGAAGCTGGAGAGCTGTCATTGCAGCTGCAGGTGAAGGAGAAGACCGTCTAACAGGAGCACCACCTTCCACCTTCCACCTTCCACAGAAGATAAAACCCATTGCTACCAATGGCTGAGCAGGGAGTGTGTGAGGGTAATAACCACACTGACCTCACTTTCCCCGCATCCTCCAATCTCCTGCCGGTACCTCCATTGGCTGAACCCAGCAGGAAGCCAGAGGGCGAGGCAGCATGTACATGTAGTCCATGAAGGTCGGCTTCCCAGGCCACAGATCCAAGTGGCAGATGGTGGAGAATACTCTCCAGCACTATTATAATTATCTGCTACAGGCTTGTATTTATTCCCTAATAGCATGTGTTCATGTATCATCCTGACTCACTGATCTAAATATCTGAATTGGCTTTAGGACTATTAACTCCCAAATCCAAAACTAACACTCCAATTCATCAGTTCTGAACTCTTCTATACCAATTTTTTTCACACTTTATGTAATGGACAGCCAAGGACTACCAGACATTTGAGGAAACTTCCTTACCTGAATGATAGAAATCAAGAAACAAAAGAAAGGATGAAAAGGAGGAAAGGAGGGAGAGAGAGAAGGCAGAAGGAAATATATACAAGGGTACTTCAAAAAGCTCATGGGAAGATCCGTATTATCTTTTAATTCTATTTTTCCATGAACTTTTTGAAGTACCCTCATATTTCACATGTATATGGAAAAAATTAGAAGATAAATCCTGCAGTTTTAAAATCTACATTCTGGATTCCCAGAAGAAAGACAGAGAAAATGAAGGGGACAAAAAAATAAAAATAAAAATAAAATTTTAAAACCAGGATTTAAAATAGCAACAAATTTTCAAGAACAAGAGTCAGGCTAAAAGAAAATGGATCTTTCTATTTCAACCTAGAAGTCTATATCCACCTGAAATCTCAATCAAGTGATAAGGGTAAAATAAAAATACTCTCAGACTTCAAGGTCTCAAAAAATTCCCATCCCACATACTATTTCTTAGGAAGCTATGGGAGAAGATGTTCCACCAAAAATGAAAGAGTTAACCAAGAAAGGAGAAGAAAAACCTGGTAAATGTGAAAATGCCAATCATCTCGTTTCTCACCCACAGGCTCACGCCTCAGATGTGGCCTCACCTCATCCCCCTGTCCTGACACAAAGTTCTGCTTCTTGACTATGACCTTTGTCTCCCCTCACCCCAACCCTCAACCTTAATCTGGCTATGTTACCATGGCCCTGACGGGCAAATAAGTAAATCTTTCATTCAAGTTGTTCTGGCCTTTAGGACCTTGTGCCACACCCACGTCCTTGTGTGGGGGTGAGCCTCTGTCAGGGTCACTTCAGCCCAGACAAGTCAGCCCATGGGACTTGACTCATAGGACCACTTGACTTTGCAGCAAATATGTATTAACATCCCTCCAGAAGGATTACACTATCCTTCAAAAACCAAGCCCTTGCTACGCATTTCAGAATATTGCCAAAATTAGGGATCCTTTCAAAGTCAAGTTTTATTTTGCTTCTTTTAATTACGATAAGAAAGTAATTTCAGAATCCCAAGAGGTAAACACTGACTGTTGTAAAGTCTTGTCTGCCTGAGCAGTCCAGAAGCCCTAGCAGGCATGAACTTGGTCTCAGGGTGGTAAAAGGGACTCTCCCCACCCTTTAGCCAGGGACATGATCAGCAAGTACTTCAAGGAGAGAGGTGTACTTGAGTCCTGGGTGACATCGAGGCACAACTGTCCTGCCTCAAGCCCATGAAACAGGTTTACTGTTACCCTCTGATCACATGCTTTACCTCATTTGGGACAGGTTTACCAGACACATCCAATTCCAACTTTCTTCCCTCATTCAAGGCACTAAGCCATGAGTACCCTTCAAGTATCTTATAGAAAATAGCAAGCAAGCATGTTATCTGGACAAAGACAAATGTGTCACAAGAATTTTACACATATCACATGAGTCTCCCTTTGTGTAATACAGTATGTATAATGTATCTTTTGTGGAGGAGATGTTGATCTCAGTGTGACTGCCCCAAGAATAATAGACACTGTCACAGTTTGTTAAACCTATTTGTCTCCCAAGAGAAGAGGAAGATTATTAATTACCCAGCACAGGTCAAGGGTCACCAGGCCCATGAAAGGGGTTTTCCCAGAGCTGCCTCAGGATACTAACCAGTTGGAAACTGGGCAGAGCCCTGGGCCCTGCACAGGAAGCCACTGTTCCCAGAGCACAATCTCCAACTCCTGATATGCCAGCAGAGCATCTGCCAAGGACATAGCCCAATGTCCAGACTTGCTTGATGAATTATTAAAACTTTGTACATGCATAGATATCTAGGTTTTTAGGCAAACTGATTGAAAGGTGTTATTTCTAGTGCCAAGCAAATGTAAAGCTGGGTCAGCCTGCATCTGCAGCAAATCAGCTCCTTCTGAATACACAACACTCTAAAGAGATGTGAGACCTTTTACATCCCCCAGAGAGAGTGTTTCTCATTTTCTTTGCCTTCATGCTTTCTGATCCACAAAGTAGAAGCCAGAAAAAAAACCCACACAAATTAATATATCTTTGGGTTATACTGTCGCAAAAACAGCTAATTGTAATACAGTGTGAGATGTGATAAATTAGAAGTATGAAGTGCCACTGGAAAACAGATGAAGCCATGTTAGCCTGCCCAGGGAGAGGCTAGTCATGGCCTTCCAACATTAGGTTTGGACCTTGAAGGATGAGTCAGAGATTGCCATGCAAATCTAAGAAACAAGGCCATTCCCATGGGAGGGAATAAACAATGCCAATGCCATTGCCTTTGCTGGCAAAGCTGCCAACACTGCCTCTTTCTATGGGTAGGAGACACCCACACTCTCCTTTGCTGGCTTTAGAAGAAAGGCAAAAAACAAAACAAAACAAGGAAGAATCCCCAAGGCACACACCTTTCTCTATCAAACCTCATTTCCCATTACAGACAGTCCCTGACTGACAATGGCTTGATTTAGAATTTTTTGACTTTAAGATGGTGTGAAAGTGTTATGCATTCAGTAGAAATCATACTCTGAGTTTTGAA
Source organism: Galeopterus variegatus (assembly GCF_000696425.1). Classification (NCBI taxonomy): domain Eukaryota; kingdom Metazoa; phylum Chordata; class Mammalia; order Dermoptera; family Cynocephalidae; genus Galeopterus; species Galeopterus variegatus. Next base: position 235,852 of record NW_007726200.1, read on the forward strand.
TTTTGATCTTTTCCCAGACTAGCGTTGTGCAGATGATCCTCTCCCACGATGCTGGGCAGCAGCAGCGAGCCACACCCAGCTCCATGCAACCAAGAGGGTAAACAACTGATACTGTGCAGTGTACTCTGTTACTAGGTGATTTTGCCCAACTGTAGGCTAACGTAAGTGTTCTGAGCACATTTAAGGTAGGCTAGGCTAAACTGCAATGTTTGGTAGGTTAGGTGTATTAAATGCATCTTCGACTTACAGTATTTTCAACTTTATGTCGAGTTTATCAGGATGTAACTGTATCCTAAGTCGAGGAGAATCTGTATCGACAAGGTCAATACCTTTTCATTACCAGCCTTGAACTTAAAGTCCACCATTTCCCCAGGGCAGAAGCAGACCAAGATGAGCAACCCAACTGCTTATGTAGAGTCTGAACACTGGCTCCCACTGGCTTCTGTGCTTGACCTGCTCAGGAGGGGATCTTCTTTGAGCCAGTAGCATGAGGACCTCTGTTCCCCAGCTGCTCTTTCAACAATGGCGCACCCCCCACTCCCTCCTCCCCAAGAATGGCTCCATCTGCCAGCAGGAAGAAAACCTCTTTTCCTGCTCCCATCTGCCCTGTTCCTCTCTCCCTATCTTCAAGGCACCTGAGATCTTTCATGCCTGTCTCTCTGTGGCCCAGAAAGTTCTGCAGTATTGGATTTCATTAAAACATTCACACAAGCACACACATACAAATGATTTCTTTCAACAGCATATGAACCTAATGTTCAATTTTCTTGAAATTCCTCTTAGCTACCCTGACAATTTCTCCTATTTGGACACATTAAGATCATCATTCTGTACTAGTGATCACTACCAGAATGTTAAGAGAAAAAACAGATTCTCAAAATCACAACAATTTTAAGTTATAAAAGTTTTGAGTGTAAAATGTAGTGTGTTTAAGGGGTTCTATTTGAAAGAATGCTTCAGTTGTAGCTTTAAAAAAATTCGATCAGGGAAGCAAAACAACTATGGGTGATATGGAAGATGAAATTTATTATAGGAATTGGAAATTACACAATTGTGGAAAGAGCTGGACAAAGAGCTGAAAATGGAGCTGAAGGGACAGAGCAAAGTCACAAATGATTAATAACTTGCAGGAGCTCTGGAAGCCCGCATGTCCTGCGGCTGGAAGGCGACCTCGAAGCCTGTGAAAGATTGTTGGCTCTTCACATCTCCAACATCTATGAGTTCTCTCCTTTTTTTTTTGTTTCCTACCCCCCCACTCCCCCACCCCCCCACCCCCGCAGCAGCTGGCCAGTACAGGGAACCAAACCCTCAACCTTGTTGTTACAAGGCCATACTCTAACCAGATGAGCCAACCAGCCAGCCCCACCTCTGTGAGTTCTGAGCAAGGTGTCCAGTGGAGGGCCTAGAGTCACTTCTGGTGAGCAAAGCCAGCATCAGGAAGGAGGGAAAAGCAAAGACAAAGTGGAACCCACAAACACCTCTGTGTCCATCTCTTACTACCAATAGGTGACGATAACCTTCAGAACATAATGACGCTATTTCTCTTCTGCCTCGCAGAACTCACGCAGCTTCCCTTTGGGCCAACTCTAATCTGGAATTATATGGCAATGTATTCTGGAAAACATAGTTCCAAGCATAATCAAGCAGACAATAGAACAATCTGGCACACTGGTATTTTGACTTTACTCCCAGACCTCCAACAGATCATTGTGCAGGTACGAGTAACTACTCCACCTCAAACTCAACAAGTCCAAAATGAATGCGTCATTGCATCCCAGGCTTCTATTAAACAGCAAAGATAAGTAAAACAAACAAAAAGCAACCCTTCTGAGTACTCAATTTCTATGACCTCTAAGCCGTCCTGTCTGTTCTACACCCTAAATAGCTATCGACCTTTCCTCCTTGCCCTGTATCCCAGCAGTCACCACCCTATCTCAAGCCCTCATTATTGCTTCCTGCATTGAAAAAAAATCTCCTTTTCTCTTGCCACCCTGCTCTAACCTTCCATTAAACCAGATTGATCTATCTAAAATGTAAAATTCTCGTTATTTTACTTAAATTATTTTAGCTACTCCTGATCACCTACCATGCAGATTTCCTTTCCTGGTGTGACACACAAGACCCCTTATATATATTCTGATCCTACATTTTTAGACTCTCCTCCTGCCCTAACCCCAAAACACACTGTCTCAGCTGTTCTGAACTAGTTGCAGAACCCTGAATATGTAATTACTCCAAGACCGTGTGCTTGCTTCCTCTTCTAAGAATTCATTTCCTCACCTCCACACCCCTGAAAATATAGTCGCTTGGCAAACTCTTGCTCATCCTTTAAGATGTGGCTCCAATGTGGCCTCCCTTGTAGTGTCTTCCATGTCTCCCCTCCTCCTCCCCATCCCTGAAGGTAGTCCCTAATACTCTCCTAGCAGTGTATAGCACTTGCCACATTGTACCCGTCCTGCTGACTTACATGTCAGTGTTCCATGCTAGACTGTGTTCATCTTTGTAGCCCCAGACACTAACACTTCTCTGGCACATGGTAAGGCTCAATAAACATTTGGTTAAAAAATGAATTGATGGATTACAAAATCTGACATGTTTAAATATTTTATTCCATATTTATAGCTGCTTCCATACAAATTATGATTCCCATAAAATATAGGTTTATATATACAAAACACTGATTAATTTAGGGAAAACCTGATAAATGTAGATGGCCAAATATTGAAATTCAGTCTAAGTCTTGAAATGGCCCTAAATCATATGACCTCATTGATCAGATTAATAAGGTTATTTCTAAATCTCAATTTCACTGGTGCTGTTTAAACATACTTTTTATCTGCCATCAGAATATGGAACAAAGGAAACATCTGGTTTTTCTTAACTTTGGGGTGACAAATTCATTTGTTAACAGTAGCCATGGGAGAGCTGACCGTACTTGATAACAGCTGTAACGTGGGGAGCTCTGACCAAAACAGATAGACCAGACTCTTCAGGGAAAGCTCAAAAAGGATGTCTTTTCTAATTCAGGTTGTACACTCCTTGAAAGTTCCTTCAACATAAGCCTGAAAGTTTGCAGATGATTTTATCAGATGTGACAATTTCATCTAGAGGTTAGTTTGCAATTGCCTCTCAGGAGTTGTTCGGTTGGATTTTGCTGGATTTTGTATATAAAAGCAGGAATGTTTATAATAAGCCAATGAACTGGAAGTCCTAAGCAGTCTGCATCACTGCCAACTTTCTGAGCATGACCCTCGACTGGTCACAGTTTGTCTGTGCTCTTATTTTTTTAATACTTCATCAGCAAACCAAGGTTAATCCAGAGTTACTGCTGTTTCTTCTATGTGTCTTGAACATGTATTAATAGCAATATGTTTAGACTCTAAGGTTTTTAAACAAAAGGTCGAACTCTGCCAATGCAAAAGTGTTGGAAAGCATTTTAACATAATCATCTTTATTATATTTCAGACTAAATTAGTCATATGTAATAGTAACAGTGATTCTAATCAAACCCTTCAAACAGTCTATCATTTTTTAATGCCAGCAAGACCTATATACTCCCTCTTAAACTGTTAAATTTTGTAGTCATTTTTAAACTGCCTAATTTACTTTTGGACTCACCAAATATACTATCCCTAAGATCATTATTAAATCATTCATACTGGAATAGAAAAAAGAATTTTATCATATTTGGACAAGGTGGTAGTTAATAAGAACCATACACTGAAGAGCTTTGTTTCTAATATAATGCCCCCTTACAATCAATATAATTAGTAAATTGTTTGCTATATTTGCTCTAAATGGACCAGTTTCAATAAAGTTTTGGTTGGCACTTAATGTTTTTTAAATCGTTTTCATCGGATTTTGGAACTGTTTTCATAGCTGAAGAAACTGATCCACAGGGGTTAATTGCTAAGGTGCTCATGAAGTTAGCGGGGAAACCTAAAATCGCCCTAATTACACAAACTCACACACTCACAGACACATTTATTAAAGTCCATCCATTAAAAAATGCTGATAAATGAAGGGAGCAGGTTTATTTTTGTTGGCGCATTATTTCCCAAGATAGACTATTCCATTTGTATTACTGCCAAAGTTTAAATTAACGGATAGAATGGATAAGTTAATTGAGAAATAATACTACACTACGCTCTATAAAAATGAAAATGTTCCTTCCCAAAATGCTTTTACCAATTTACCACAAGGTAAAAGACAGAAAAAGAAAAGAAAAATAAATAAACATGGTTTAGGGAAGGAGGTATTGATAGGAGGAAGAATTACAGGAGCAGCCGTCCAGGACTCTTTGCAAGTCTTGGCCTTAATTGATCATCTTCCAAGAGCACAGAGACTCTCCAAAAGACCTTCTCTTAGGACTCCTGACTCTGTCATCTGGTACTTACCTTTCTTTCCCCACATTCCCTATATTCCCAAAGGACAGCTCAGGGTTTGTAAAAAGAGAGGCATGGGAGAAAGAGCATTTCAGTCCCTTTCCACCCCTTGGAGGTCTTGGTCCTATCCACCTACAACCCACCATCTAGGAAACCCTGACTGCCCAGGACCCTTGCTCCAAGCTGTGCAGAGTTTTGCAGATGGACATTGTAGGGGGTGCCACCACCTTCTTATGCACTGCAACATCAATCCCCAGGGATCAAGCAAGCAAAGAAGTAGCCGTGCCTTAAGTTGTGGCCAACTCTGTGAACAGAGAAGAAAGGAAAATGAAAGGAAGCCTTAAGTTCTGCTACTCCAAGTTAAATGACCGCATCATTCACCATAGGACCAGAGACAGTTTGTAATAATTGCAATGAGAAGGACCGTTGTTCTGGAAAGAGACAGACTTAGGCCAGTTGTGTGACCCTAGAGAAGTTACATGATCTCTCTGAGCCTCATTTCCCTCAATGTAAAATGAGAAAGATGATACCTATTCTAGAGATTTGTTAGGAGGACATAAGTAGAACTCTAAACACATAACAGATACATGACATTTAATAAGTGAGAGCTAAATAACAGTAGACATTTAATAAGTGAGAGCTAAATACATTACACCTTTGCTGATTTTAGGAGAAAGGCGATAAGCTGGATGCGAAAATGAATCAAATCACTTATGAAATTGCAGCAGCCTGTTGGAGATGGTCATTTATTTTCAGTTCTTCTGTTTACAATTCACTAGGTCTTCTGATTAAATTTGTGATACCTTTAGCTTGTAGCCTAGCAGTCTTGTACTTGTCCTCAATATTGAATATGCTCAGCCATATTTTTAGATTACTTAACATTGCATATTTATTTTTAGAGAGCCTAGCCACAAGTAAATGACCAATACAAATCAACATAAAAAACTGTTCATATTTAAAGTGCCCAGCTCTAATCCTGTGTAGCTTGCATTTCCATTCTTTAACTCAAGGCTTTCCAGAGTGTGTTATCCATAAAACTAATTTTATAGGAAATTACAGCAAAGATGTTAAGAGGAGAAAAAGCATTCTATGGTCAATTAAGTTAAGAAGATGGTAGAGTAAATGGAGTCAAGAAAAGTTTTTGGTCTTTGTTCCGTTTTGCTTTTCTGCATGCATTTTCAGAAACCTCAATGTTCTCATGTGCATGATGAGCTTCTAAAAGGAGTCCTACATTTCCAAACTTTATTTGCCCACAGAAATGATATGAGGACCCATCACCTGAATTCTTCTATTGTCTTTTTGTGGAGATGTTTTCCATAGGCACAGTCAAAGAAGTGTTGGGGCAGGAGGAAATGGAAGAGCAGAGAGAGAGAAAGAATCCCAGAATAAATACTCTAAGGCAGGGATCACAACTCCTAATGCCTACAGGAGAAAGTGACATCAAGATCAGAGACAAGACAGGGTGCAGTACAGGAGAAGACAGTAAGTCAATGGCAAAACTGCAGAACCTATGTTCTGTCCTCCTCTATTCAAACTTTTAAAAAACATTCTGTGCCCCTGCATATGTCTGTGGGCCCTATTCAAGCATGCAAGCATGAAGCCCCTATTCTAAGGAGATTGCTTTCACTTTTATTTCAAAAACAGCACCATGTAAATGAACTTAACACTTTCGAAGACCCAAATTTTAATGTTGAAGGGAAACTGAAAGGATGTGGCATGTGTAGAGCAGTAGGTGGCTGTTCTCTTGACCAAGCTGCCATTAGGCCCAGCTCAAGGTTAATGGAGGGATCCTGTCCATAGTTTAGCATTATGTGCTATCCACAGTATGTGGATAAGGATAGCTCATGCCTTTTGATCACCTGTATTTAACCAAACACTGTCCCACGTGCTTTACTTGTAGCTACTTATTTAATCCTCACAATAATCCTATTATTATCTCCATTTTACAGATGAGGCATAGAGAGTTTAATCCACTGGCCTATAGTTACAATGCTAGCAAGAAGCAGAGCTGGGTTTGAAATCCAGGTTGTCTGGTTCTAAAACCCAGACTCTTGTCTCATGCTAAACTCAGTCTTGGAGACATTTTGCTTCCCATTTGAGAGGTATATCAGTTTTGAACGCTTTTGGCAGCAGGTGACAGAAACCCCAGTTAATAGTGTCTGGGACAAGTATTTTCCTACAAAAGAAATCTGGAAGCAGGTGTCTACTGGCATTGGTGATATAACTCAACAATGTCAGCACCAACTTCTCCCCTCATGGTCATAAGATAGCTAGCTCTCCCTTGGGCATCATATATGAAATCAAGAACTCAAGAAGGGGAGAGGTGACACTAGCTTTTTAGGTCCCTTTAATCAGTAAACTAAACCCTTTCCCAGAAGGCCCCATCAGACTTCAGCTTCTACCTAATTGCCAGAATGGTATCACATGGCCACGTCTGGCTGCAAAGGGGTCTGGGAAAGCAAGTATTCCTCCTCCAGCCCCAAGAGGAGAGGCAGGGAAGGGAAAATGTGGTTGGGAACAGGTGCTGGCTTAGCCAGCCAACAGTGTGGGCCACAAGGGGTTTGGTTCGGTTAGGAAAATACCAGCAGAACTTCATCATACATTGTGTCACCCATGTCATGGACCCCAGGAAAGCTAAACAGCAACAATTAAATGTTGCTATAAAACCAGAATTGAATCCTAGAACTCCTATTATCTTTTTAAAGTATCTGCTTCCACCCCTTTCCAAAAATGTGAAATTTCATCTAACCCTTTTCAAACCCAGCTAGGTGGTGTATACAAATTAATTATTTGACTTTCACACACTCAGATGCTTTTAGTTATGTTATTCTTAGTTATGTTATTTTTATAAAATGTTATCTATTTATGGTTAATAAATCAAAATGACAATTTTCAATATAGTTTCAAAATTGGATTGAAAGTTGTCAGTAACTAGAAACCAGGAAGCTTCAGTGCTGAAAATATACAATAGGCTGTTTGCATTTATTATCTATTTTATTTTCCAGTTTGCATTGGCTTTTCTTGGTCTTTCTACACTTTAATTGTAATTTTTTTCTTTTATATTTTTATCATGGCACTCAAGCTTAGAAAACCTGTTAAGGCAACTACATAATGCAATCTAAAAATCCAGTTAACATATCGCTATGGAAACCAGGAAATAGAAACAGCACTCTAATCATTCCTTTAGACAACGAAGGCCAAGTAATGTGTGCATGTGCGTGTATGTGTAAATTCATTAATTTATTCACCTTTTATTGAAAGCTCTTACTGAACTCAAAATCTATAATTGATCTGTCCATAAATAGGCCCAGTGCCTTACAACCAGTAAATTAGCATTTTTAAAATGAACTGCAGTCATTGCCAAATTATGCCATGCAGTATCAGGAAATCTTTAGCAGGGCTGCATTGTTTACTTAGCCTTGTCCTGCTGAGGCCTCTTGGCCTGGCCTGAAGGACACTTGATTGGGATTTAGGAGCTGGGTTCTAGCCTTGCCTCTCTTATTAACCAGCATGTGACCCTTCCAGGAATGCTTAAGGACTCAATTTCTTTCTCTGGAAAATGGTTCATTGCAGGACTCTAATAATCTAATAGGAAATTTCCTTTTCCATAACATTGGGGAATCATGAGATAATCACTTTTCAGGATTGAAATCACTCTGTATAGTCTCTGCTAAAGTGCCTGGCACATAGCAATCTCCTGGAAAATGATAGCCATTTTTACTATTTTCTTATTTTTTATTCTTTAGTAAATAATATCTGAACTTGCATAGTAACTGTTATTTTGTACCATGATTGTCAATAACTGACTGATCCATGGGACATTATAAATTGCCACTATTGAACAAGCGCTTAGGAGAGGTGGAAAGAACTCTTAAAGTTCTAACAGGCAAGCAGTGCTGTTCTTTAGATACTATTATCTTTGCTTGTTTGTTTACTCTTATAGGTCAGTGCCAATTTTTACACCTGAAATATAAAGTCATTCTAACACAATTATTAATCCTAATACAATTCACCAAAGCCCCAAAACCTTTTTTAAAAAAACACGAGATTTCAACATTCAGGAATCAAACCTTTGTTCTATTTTGCTTGTTCATTGCTATTTGGCTATTTGGCTATTTGGTTATTTTATCAGCCTGTTTCCGTCTATGAAAACACTTGAAGAAACTGAAGTCTCCTTGGGGTTAAACTCTGTTGTTCTTCCTTCCAGAAATCCGAGTTATCATAGTAGGGGATAATCGTTGCATAATGCAATCATTGGGACAGTTCTTCTATCCACTCCTACCTCCCTCTCTGACAATGAATTCCTTGTTTCTGCGGGGCACAAATCCCTCTCCACCCGGGTGAGTGCCCAGCCTGCCGCAAAGGGGGGCGTGGGAGCGGCTAAGGGCAGAGCCTCGCGCTTCTCCCGCGGACAGCGCGCTGGGGTGCGCGGAGAGCGCGCGCGGGTGACCCTCAGCGCCGCAGCACCAGGAGGGGGAGACTCGGTCCCGCTTATCTGCGGCTGTGCTAACTTCAGACCGCCTGAACCGGGGGGAGGAGAGAGCGCAGCCAGGGCGAGGAAACTTCTCCACCTAGAAAGTTTCACCTTGTCGTGGGCGGGGCAGGGGCGGGAGGAAACGCGACCCCCGCGGGGCCAGGCGCGGCGCTCGGGCGGCAGGAAGGGCGGGGACGATTTCCCCCTCTGGGTGGTGCCAGTCCGCACCTCAGCGGTCCACGGACGGCGGACGAGACGGACGGATCGCGCGCGAGACGGACAGACACGTGCTGGGGCGCGCAGGCGGGCGCTCGGTGCG